>NW_025748190.1:0-20000 GCF_021184085.1 Oncorhynchus gorbuscha | reverse complement strand
CTCTCTTCCTGTAGGGTTGTGTTTAGTATCTCTCTACCTGTAGGGTTGTGTTTAGTATCTCTCTACCTGTAGGGTTGTGTTTAGTATCTCTCTACCTGTAGGGTTGTGTTTAGTATCTCTCTACCTGTAGGGTTGTGTTTAGTATCTCTCTACCTGTAGGGTTGTGTTTAGTATCTCTCTACCTGTAGGGTTGTGTTTAGTATCTCTCTACCTGTAGGGTTGTGTTTAGTCTCTCTCTTCCTGTAGGGTTGTGTTTAGTATCTCTCTTCCTGTAGGGTTGTGTTTAGTATCTCTCTACCTGTAGGGTTGTGTTTAGTATATCTCTACCTGTAGGGTTGTGATTAGTCTCTCTCTACCTGTAGGGTTGTGTTTAGTATCTCTCTACCTGTAGGGTTGTGTTTAGTATCTCTCTACCTGTAGGGTTGTGTTTAGTATCTCTCTACCTGTAGGGTTGTGTTTAGTATATCTCTACCTGTAGGGTTGTGTTTAGTATCTCTACCTGTAGGGTTGTGTTTAGTATCTCTCTACCTGTAGGGTTGTGTTTAGTCTCTCTCTTCCTGTAGGGTTGTGTTTAGTATCTCTCTACCTGTAGGGTTGTGTTTAGTCTCTCTCTTCCTGTAGGGTTGTGTTTAGTTTCTCTCTTCCTGTAGGGTTGTGTTTAGTATCTCTCTACCTGTAGGGTTGTGTTTAGTCTCTCTCTACCTGTAGGGTTGTGTTTAGTATCTCTCTACCTGTAGGGTTGTGTTTACTATCTCTCTACCTGTAGGGTTGTGTTTAGTCTCTCTCTTCCTGTAGGGTTGTGTTTAGTCTCTCTCTTCCTGTAGGGTTGTGTTTAGTCTCTCTCTACCTGTAGGGTTGTGTTTAGTATATCTCTACCTGTAGGGTTGTGTTTAGTATATCTCTACCTGTAGGGTTGTGTTTAGTATATCTCTACCTGTAGGGTTGTGTTTAGTATATCTCTACCTGTAGGGTTGTGTTTAGTATCTCTCTACCTGTAGGGTTGTGTTTAGTATCTCTCTACCTGTAGGGTTGTGTTTAGTATATCTCTACCTGTAGGGTTGTGTTTAGTATCTCTCTTCCTGTAGGGTTGTGTTTAGTATCTCTCTACCTGTAGGGTTGTGTTTAGTATCTCTCTACCTGTAGGGTTGTGTTTAGTATCTCTCTACCTGTAGGGTTGTGTTTAGTATATCTCTACCTGTAGGGTTGTGTTTAGTATCTCTCTTCCTGTAGGGTTGTGTTTAGTATCTCTCTTCCTGTAGGGTTGTGTTTAGTATTTCGTCCTGTAGGGTTGTGTTTAGTATCTCTCTTCCTGTAGGGTTGTGTTTAGTATTTCTTCCTGTAGGGTTGTGTTTAGTATCTCTCTACCTGTAGGGTTGTGTTTAGTATCTCTCTACCTGTAGGGTTGTGTTTAGTATCTCTCTACCTGTAGGGTTGTGTTTAGTATCTCTCTTCCTGTAGGGTTGTGTTTAGTATCTCTCTACCTGTAGGGTTGTGTTTAGTCTCTCTCTACCTGTAGGGTTGTGTTTAGTATCTCTCTGTCCTGTAGGGTTGTGTTTAGTCTCTCTCTTCCTGTAGGGTTGTGTTTAGTATCTCTACCTGTAGGGTTGTGTTTAGTCTCTCTCTACCTGTAGGGTTGTGTTTAGTATCTCTCTACCTGTAGGGTTGTGTTTAGTATCTCTCTACCTGTAGGGTTGTGTTTAGTATCTCTCTACCTGTAGGGTTGTGTTTAGTATCTCTTCCTGTAGGGTTGTGTTTAGTATCTCTCTACCTGTAGGGTTGTGTTTAGTATCTCTCTACCTGTAGGGTTGTGTTTAGTCTCTCTCTTCCTGTAGGGTTGTGTTTAGTCTCTCTCTTCCTGTAGGGTTGTGTTTAGTCTCTCTCTTCCTGTAGGGTTGTGTTTAGTATCTCTCTACCTGTAGGGTTGTGTTTAGTATCTCTCTACCTGTAGGGTTGTGTTTAGTATCTCTCTGTCCTGTAGGGTTGTGTTTAGTATCTCTCTTCCTGTAGGGTTGTGTTTAGTATCTCTCTGTCCTGTAGGGTTGTGTTTAGTATCTCTCTTCCTGTAGGGTTGTGTTTAGTATCTCTCTACCTGTAGGGTTGTGTTTAGTATCTCTCTGTCCTGTAGGGTTGTGTTTAGTATCTCTCTACCTGTAGGGTTGTGTTTAGTATCTCTCTGTCCTGTAGGGTTGTGTTTAGTATCTCTCTACCTGTAGGGTTGTGTTTAGTATCTCTCTACCTGTAGGGTTGTGTTTAGTCTCTCTCTACCTGTAGGGTTGTGTTTAGTATCTCTCTTCCTGTAGGGTTGTGTTTAGTATCTCTCTTCCTGTAGGGTTGTGTTTAGTATCTCTCTTCCTGTAGGGTTGTGTTTAGTCTCTCTCTACCTGTAGGGTTGTGTTTAGTATCTCTCTACCTGTAGGGTTGTGTTTAGTATCTCTCTTCCTGTAGGGTTGTGTTTAGTCTCTCTCTTCCTGTAGGGTTGTGTTTAGTATCTCTCTTCCTGTAGGGTTGTGTTTAGTATCTCTCTTCCTGTAGGGTTGTGTTTAGTCTCTCTCTACCTGTAGGGTTGTGTTTAGTCTCTCTCTACCTGTAGGGTTGTGTTTAGTCTCTCTCTGCCTGTAGGGTTGTGTTTAGTATCTCTCTTCCTGTAGGGTTGTGTTTAGTCTCTCTCTACCTGTAGGGTTGTGTTTAGTATCTCTCTACCTGTAGGGTTGTGTTTAGTATCTCTCTTCCTGTAGGGTTGTGTTTAGTCTCTCTCTTCCTGTAGGGTTGTGTTTAGTATCTCTCTTCCTGTAGGGTTGTGTTTAGTATCTCTCTTCCTGTAGGGTTGTGTTTAGTCTCTCTCTACCTGTAGGGTTGTGTTTAGTCTCTCTCTACCTGTAGGGTTGTGTTTAGTATCTCTCTTCCTGTAGGGTTGTGTTTAGTATCTCTCTTCCTGTAGGGTTGTGTTTAGTCTCTCTCTACCTGTAGGGTTGTGTTTAGTCTCTCTCTACCTGTAGGGTTGTGTTTAGTATCTCTCTTCCTGTAGGGTTGTGTTTAGTCTCTCTCTACCTGTAGGGTTGTGTTTAGTCTCTCTCTACCTGTAGGGTTGTGTTTAGTATCTCTCTTCCTGTAGGGTTGTGTTTAGTATCTCTCTACCTGTAGGGTTGTGTTTAGTCTCTCTCTACCTGTAGGGTTGTGTTTAGTATCTCTCTTCCTGTAGGGTTGTGTTTAGTCTCTCTCTTCCTGTAGGGTTGTGTTTAGTCTCTCTCTTCCTGTAGGGTTGTGTTTAGTCTCTCTCTACCTGTAGGGTTGTGTTTAGTATCTCTCTTCCTGTAGGGTTGTGTTTAGTCTCTCTCTTCCTGTAGGGTTGTGTTTAGTATCTCTCTACCTGTAGGGTTGTGTTTAGTATCTCTCTTCATGTAGGGTTGTGTTTAGTATCTCTCTACCTGTAGGGTTGTGTTTAGTATATCTCTACCTGTAGGGTTGTGTTTAGTATCTCTACCTGTAGGGTTGTGTTTAGTCTCTCTCTTCCTGTAGGGTTGTGTTTAGTATCTCTCTACCTGTAGGGTTGTGTTTAGTCTCTCTCTTCCAGTAGGGTTGTGTTTAGTATCTCTCTACCTGTAGGGTTGTGTTTAGTATATCTCTTCCTGTAGGGTTGTGTTTAGTCTCTCTCTTCATGTAGGCTTGTGTTTAGTATCTCTCTACCTGTAGGGTTGTGTTTAGTCTCTCTCTTCCTGTAGGGTTGTGTTTAGTCTCTCTCTTCCTGTAGGGTTGTGTTTAGTCTCTCTCTACCTGTAGGGTTGTGTTTAGTATCTCTCTTCCTGTAGGGTTGTGTTTAGTATCTCTCTTCCTGTAGGGTTGTGTTTAGTCTCTCTCTACCTGTAGGGTTGTGTTTAGTCTCTCTCTACCTGTAGGGTTGTGTTTAGTCTCTCTCTACCTGTAGGGTTGTGTTTAGTATTTCTTCCTGTAGGGTTGTGTTTAGTATCTCTCTTCCTGTAGGGTTGTGTTTAGTATCTCTCTTCCTGTAGGGTTGTGTTTAGTATCTCTCTTCCTGTAGGGTTGTGTTTAGTCTCTCTCTACCTGTAGGGTTGTGTTTAGTCTCTCTCTACCTGTAGGGTTGTGTTTAGTCTCTCTCTACCTGTAGGGTTGTGTTTAGTATTTCTTCCTGTAGGGTTGTGTTTAGTCTCTCTCTACCTGTAGGGTTGTGTTTAGTCTCTCTCTTCCTGTAGGGTTGTGTTTAGTATCTCTCTACCTGTAGGGTTGTGTTTAGTATCTCTCTACCTGTAGGGTTGTGTTTAGTATCTCTACCTGTAGGGTTGTGTTTAGTATCTCTCTTCCTGTAGGGTTGTGTTTAGTATATCTCTTCCTGTAGGGTTGTGTTTAGTATCTCTCTTCCTGTAGGGTTGTGTTTAGTATCTCTCTTCCTGTAGGGTTGTGTTTAGTATATCTCTTCCTGTAGGGTTGTGTTTAGTATATCTCTACCTGTAGGGTTGTGTTTAGTATCTCTCTTCCTGTAGGGTTGTGTTTAGTATCTCTCTACCTGTAGGGTTGTGTTTAGTATATCTCTACCTGTAGGGTTGTGTTTAGTCTCTCTCTTCCTGTAGGGTTGTGTTTAGTCTCTCTCTTCCTGTAGGGTTGTGTTTAGTATCTCTCTTCCTGTAGGGTTGTGTTTAGTATCTCTTCCTGTAGGGTTGTGTTTAGTCTCTCTCTACCTGTAGGGTTGTGTTTAGTATATCTCTTCCTGTAGGGTTGTGTTTAGTATCTCTCTACCTGTAGGGTTGTGTTTAGTCTCTCTCTTCCTGTAGGGTTGTGTTTAGTATCTCTCTACCTGTAGGGTTGTGTTTAGTATCTCTCTACCTGTAGGGTTGTGTTTAGTCTCTCTCTTCCTGTAGGGTTGTGTTTAGTATCTCTCTACCTGTAGGGTTGTGTTTAGTATCTCTCTACCTGTAGGGTTGTGTTTAGTATCTCTCTACCTGTAGGGTTGTGTTTAGTCTCTCTCTTCCTGTAGGGTTGTGTTTAGTATCTCTCTACCTGTAGGGTTGTGTTTAGTATCTCTCTTCCTGTAGGGTTGTGTTTAGTCTCTCTCTTCCTGTAGGGTTGTGTTTAGTCTCTCTCTTCCTGTAGGGTTGTGTTTAGTCTCTCTCTTCAATAAGAACCTCCCCTAATTCTGTGTTTATAGGAAGTCAGTTGGCCATTCAGAGTACACAACACTACTTTATCGCTAATTGATCCTATAATGTCGCTAATTGATCCTATAATGATTCTATAATGTCGTTAATTGATTCTATAATGTCGCTAATTGATCCTATAATGTCGCTAATTGATTATATAATGTCGTTAATTGATCCTATAATGTCACTAATTGATTCCTTAATGTCGCTAATTGATCCTATAATGATTCTATAATGTCGCTAATTGATCCTATAATGATTCTATAATGTCGCTAATTGATTCTATAATGTCACTAATTGATTATATAATGTCGTTAATTGATCCTATAATGTCAGTAATTGATTCCTTAATGTCGCTAATTGATCCTATAATGTCGCTAATTGATCCTATAAACTGTACTGTAACTTACTTTGGATAAAACAGTTTAGATGACCTAGAATGTTTTCCTGTTTTAGTCTAAACGGTGGCTGTTGTTTACCTGTTTTTATTTGTGTCCCAAAATGGGACGAACCGGGTGTCATTTCCAATACTCACTATATTTACATGGTTATTTTAACCCTGTTGTTTAAGAGAGAGAGATGTCATTATGTTTCCTGTTTCTCCTCCCCTCTACCCAGCTGTTGTCAGTGCCATCCCAGTGCCAACCCTGGAGGGTAACCAGTACACTGGCATTCTGTCCTCGCCCACCTGCGGGTACAGCCATGGTACTTTGACCACTCACCCCAAGTTCAACCTGAGACCGATGCCCTTCCCCAGCCTCACCGTGGACCGCAGCTACACAGCAGGTGGAAGTCAGTACCATTTACAGTCATTCTGTATGTCAATCTCTCTTCTCTATCTCGCTCTCTCTGTTATACTGTTTATCTATATCTCTCTCTCGCTCTCTCTCCCTCTCTCTTCAATCTCTCTTCTCTATCTCTCTCTCCCTGTTATATTGTTTATCTCTCTCTCTATCTCTCTCTCTCTCTGTTATACTGTTTCTCTTCTCTCTCTCTGTTATACTGTTTATCTTTCTCTCTCTCTCTCTCTGTTATAATGTTTATCTCTCTCTCTCTCTCTCTCTGTTATACTGTTTATCTCTCTCTCTCTCTCTGTTATAATGTTTATCTCTCTCTCTCTCTCTCTGTTATACTGTTTATCTCTCTCTCTCTCTCTCTGTTATACTGTTTATCTCTCTCTCTCTCTCTGTTATACTGTTTATCTCTCTCTCTCTCTCTCTCTCTGTTATACTGTTTATCTCTCTCTCTCTCTCTCTCTCTGTTATACTGTTTATCTCTCTCTCTCTCTCTCTCTCTCTCTCTCTCTCTGTTATACTGTTTATCTCTCTCTCTCTCTCTGTTATACTGTTTATCTCTCTCTCTCTCTCTCTGTTATACTGTTTATCTCTCTCTCTCTCTCTCTGTTATACTGTTTATCTCTCTCTCTCTCTCTCTCTCTCTCTCTCTGTTATACTGTTTATCTCTCTCTCTCTCTCTCTGTTATACTGTTTATCTCTCTCTCTCTCTGTTATACTGTTTATCTCTCTCTCTCTCTCTCTCTCTCTCTGTTATACTGTTTATCTCTCTCTCTCTCTGTTATACTGTTTATCTCTCTCTCTCTCTCTCTCTCTGTTATACTGTTTATCTCTCTCTCTCTCTCTCTGTTATACTGGTTCTCTTCTCTCTCTCTGTTATACTGTTTATCTCTCTCTCTCTCTCTCTGTTATACTGTTTATCTCTCTCTCTCTCTCTCTCTCTCTCTCTCTCTCTCTGTTATACTGTTCATCTATCTATCTCAATTCAATTTAAGGGCTTTATTGGCATGGGAAACATGTGTTAACATTGCCAAAGCAAGTGAGGTAGATAATATACAAAAGTGAAATAAACAATAAAAATGAACAGTAAACATTACATGTGTCTCCAATACGGTCATACATTTGGTAGGAGGTTAGGAAGTGCAGATCAGTTTCCACCTCATTTTGTGGGCAGTGAGCACATAGCCTGTCTTCTCTAGAGAGCCATGTCAGCCTACGGCGGCGTTTCTGTTATACTGTTTATCTATCCTCTCTCTCTCTCTCTCTCTCTCTCTCTCTCTCTCTCTCTCTCTCTCTCTCTCTCTCTCTCTCTCTCTCTCTCTCTCTCTCTCTCTCGCTCTCTCTCAAAAGGAGTCTACACCTCTTAATCTCCCTCCCTCCCTCCCTCCCTGCCTCCCTCCCTGTCATTCCAATCCCTCCTCTTCGCTCTTTCTCTTTCTTTCTCTCTTCATGCCTCTGGTCTCAATTTCTCTATCAGACATTTACTTCTCATTAGCACTGTCTTTTTCTGTCTCACTCCCATGCTTGCTCTTATGTGTTAGGGCCTTTAAGGCCTTCCAGGCAAGTAAATGACACTGAGGAGAAGATGGATTAGCCATTTACACCCCCTATATAACCCTATGGGCCCTGGTAAAATGCAGTTCACTATTTGTTGGTAGCACATTTTGGTAGCACATTTTGAACGTTAAGTTTTTGGGACTGACGCCCCCGACTGAGGATTGGTATTGAGCAGTGATAAAACCTTCTGTCGTCATTTTGACGTCTCCAAATTGTCTTCCGGTGCAGTTTAACGTTAGCTAAGATTGAGGCGAGACCACCAGAACTTAGCTAGCAAACGTTAGCATTGCTAGCTATTCTTTTGACGAACTTTGCTGCTGATGACAACATTACCATCTGTCTAAACTAAAAATTTGCTGACATGATCATGATGATGACAAAGTTGTTTCCTACTATATATATTTGCCAACTTTATCAATGTCATCATGTTTCCAAGGACACTATAGTGTAATTTAGACTAAAAACAGTTGTTAGCCTCCGTCCAGAATGACTGTGGCACTGCGGGTGGATGACTGCTTGAGAACGTTGGGACGACTCGACCGAGTGACGGAGGTGCAGCCTATGAATTAAAGAACAAGGTGCCATTCAGGACACAAGCCCAAGTAATTGGCTTATAGCTCAATATTGACCTATATTTGTAATTTAAGACGAGGGGCAATCTTCAGGCTGGGCCAAAACAGGGAATTAGGTTTGTTTCAGTGTCGGGGAAATCACTTTGGCTGGATGGAGAGAGCAAACGAGGTAGGAGGAGGAGATGAGAGGAGATGAGAGGAGAGGAGATGAGAGGAGAGGAGAGGAGATGAGGAGAGGAGAGGAGAGGAGTGGAGTGGAGAGGAGTGGAGAGGAGAGGAGGGAGGGGAGGGGAGGGGAGGGGAGGGGAGGGAGGGGAGGGGAGGGGAGGGAGGGAGGGGAGAGGAGAGGAGAGGAGGGGAGGGGAGGGGAGGGGAGGGGAGGGGAGAGGAGAGGAGAGGAGAGGAGAGGAGAGGAGAGGAGGGGAGAGGAGAGGAGAGGAGAGGAGAGGAGAGGAGAGGAGAGGAGAGGAGAGGAGAGGAGAGGAGAGGAGAGGAGAGGAGAGGAGAGGAGAGGAGAGGAGAGGAGATGTTTCTAAACTCAACTGTGTGTTACTGGTTAAACAAAAAGACCAGTGTTAAATGCCCCCTGGCCAAGACGCTTGACATTTTTATCAACAAGTACTTTAGATCTTGTTTCATATGGACCCCTAGCTCTATAGCAGAGTAAAGATAGAGGACCCCTAGCTCTATAGCAGAGTAGAGATAGAGGACCCCTAGCTCTATAGCACAGTAAAGATAGAGGACCCCTAGCTCTATAGCACAGTAAAGATAGAGGACCCCTAGCTCTATAGCACAGTAAAGATAGAGGACCCCTAGCTCTATAGCAGAGTAGAACCCCTAGATAGATAGGAGATAGAGGACCCCTAGCTCTATAGCACAGTAAAGATAGAGGACCCCTAGCTCTATAGCACAGTAAAGATAGAGGACCCCTAGCTCTATAGCACAGTAAAGATAGAGGACCCCTAGCTCTATAGCAGAGTAGAGATAGAGGACCCCTAGCTCTATAGCACAGTAAAGATAGAGGACCCCTAGCTCTATAGCAGAGTAGAGATAGAGGACCCCTAGCTCTATAGCACAGTAAAGATAGAGGACCCCTAGCTCTATAGCACAGTAAAGATAGAGGACCCCTAGCTCTATAGCACAGTAAAGATAGAGGACCCTAGCTCTATAGCACAGTAAAGATAGAGGACCCCTAGCTCTATAGCACAGTAAAGATAGAGGACTCCTAGCTCTATAGCACAGTAAAGATAGAGGACCCCTAGCTCTATAGCATAGTAAAGATAGAGGACCCCTAGCTCTATAGCAGAGTAAAGATAGAGGACCCCTAGCTCTATAGCAGAGTAGAGATAGAGGACCCCTAGCTCTATAGCACAGTAAAGATAGAGGACCCCTAGCTCTATAGCACAGTAAAGATAGAGGACCCTAGCTCTATAGCAGAGTAAAGATAGAGGACCCCTAGCTCTATAGCACAGTAAAGATAGAGGACCCCTAGCTCTATAGCACAGTAAAGATAGAGGACCCCTAGCTCTATAGCACAGTAAAGATAGAGGACCCCTAGCTCTATAGCACGGTAAAGATAGAGGGCCCCTAGCTCTATAGCACAGTAAAGATAGAGGACCCCTAGCTCTATAGCAGAGTAGAGATAGAGGACCCCTAGCTCTATAGCACAGTAAAGATAGAGGACCCCTAGCTCTATAGCACAGTAAAGATAGAGGACCCCTAGCTCTATAGCAGAGTAAAGATAGAGGACCCCTAGCTCTATAGCACAGTAAAGATAGAGGACCCCTAGCTCTATAGCACAGTAAAGATAGAGGACCCTAGCTCTATAGCACAGTAAAGATAGAGGACCCCTAGCTCTATAGCACAGTAAAGATAGAGGACCCCTAGCTCTATAGCACAGTAAAGATAGAGGGCCCCTAGCTCTATAGCACAGTAAAGATAGAGGACCCCTAGCTCTATAGCAGAGTAGAGATAGAGGACCCCTAGCTCTATAGCACAGTAAAGATAGAGGACCCCTAGCTCTATAGCACAGTAAAGATAGAGGACCCCTAGCTCTATAGCACAGTAAAGATAGAGGACCCCTAGCTCTATAGCACAGTAAAGATAGAGGACCCCTAGCTCTATAGCACAGTAAAGATAGAGGACCCCTAGCTCTATAGCACAGTAAAGATAGAGGACCCCTAGCTCTATAGCACAGTAAAAATAGAGGACCCCTAGCTCTATAGCACAGTAAAGATAGAGGACCCCTAGCTCTATAGCACAGTAAAGATAGAGGACCCCTAGCTCTATAGCACAGTAAAGATATATTGGACCCCTAGCTCTATAGCACAGTAAAGATAGAATGGCTCGGCTACCGATCTTAAGCTTCCAGACAATAGCGTCATGCCAACAAGACATTATCGTCATGCCAACAAGACATTAGCGTCATGCCAACAAGACGTTACTAGGAGTAGGGCTCCCTGGGTCTCAGCATGAGGTTACTGGGAGTAGGGCTCTCTGGGTCTCTCAGCATGAGGTTACTAGGAGTAGGGCTCCCTGGGTCTCAGCATGAGGTTACTAGGAGTAGGGCTCCCTGGGTCTCAGCATGAGGTTACTAGGAGTAGGGCTCCCTGGGTCTCAGCATGAGGTTACTAGGAGTAGGGCTCCCTGGGTCTCTCAACATGAGGTTACTAGGAGTAGGGCTCTCTGGGTCTCAGCATGAGGTTACTAGGAGTAGGGATCCCTGGGTCTCAGCATGAGGTTACTAGGAGTAGGGCTCTCTGGGTCTCAGCATGAGGTTACTAGGAGTAGGGCTCCCTGGGTCTCAGCATGAGGTTACTAGGAGTAGGGCTCCCTGGGTCTCTCAACATGAGGTTACTAGGAGTAGGGCTCCCTGGGTCTCTCAACATGAGGTTACTAGGAGTAGGGCCCCCTGGGTCTCTCAGCATGAGGTTACTAGGAGTAGGGCTCCCTGGGTCTCAGCATGAGGTTACTAGGAGTAGGGCCCCCTGGGTCTCTCAGCATGAGGTTACTAGGAGTAGGGCCCCCTGGGTCTCTCAGCATGAGGTTACTAGGAGTAGGGCTCCCTGGGTCTCAGCATGAGGTTACTAGGAGTAGGGCTCCCTGGGTCTCAGCGTGAGGTTACTAGGAGTAGGGCTCCCTGGGTCTCAGCATGAGGTTACTAGGAGTAGGGCCCCCTGGGTCTCTCAGCATGAGGTTACTAGGAGTAGGGCTCCCTGGGTCTCAGCATGAGGTTACTAGGAGTAGGGCTCCCTGGGTCTCAGCATGAGGTTACTAGGAGTAGGGATCGCTGGGTCTCAGCATGAGGTTACTAGGAGTAGGGCTCCCTGGGTCTCAGCATGAAGTTACTAGGAGTAGGGCTCTCTGGGTCTCAGCATGAGGTTACTAGGAGTAGGGCTCCCTGGGTCTCAACATGAGGTTACTAGGAGTAGGGCTCTCTGGGTCTCAGCATGAGGTTACTAGGAGTAGGGATCCCTGGGTCTCAGCATGGGGTTACTAGGAGTAGGGCTCCCTGGGTCTCAGCATGAGGTTACTAGGAGTAGGGCTCCCTGGGTCTCAGCATGAGGTTACTAGGAGTAGGGCCCCCTGGGTCTCTCAGCATGAGGTTACTAGGAGTAGGGCTCCCTGGGTCTCAGCATGAGGTTACTAGGAGTAGGGCTCCCTGGGTCTCAGCATGAGGTTACTAGCAGTAGGGCTCCCTGGGTCTCTCAACATGAGGTTACTAGGAGTAGGGCTCTCTGGGTCTCAGCATGAGGTTACTAGGAGTAGGGATCCCTGGGTCTCAGCATGAGGTTACTAGGAGTAGGGCTCTCTGGGTCTCAGCATGAGGTTACTAGGAGTAGGGCTCCCTGGGTCTCAGCATGAGGTTACTAGGAGTAGGGCTCCCTGGGTCTCTCAACATGAGGTTACTAGGAGTAGAGCTCCCTGGGTCTCTCAGCATGAGGTTACTAGGAGTAGGGCTCCTTAGGTCTCTCAGCATGAGGTTACTAGGAGTAGGGATCCCTGGGTCTCTCAGCATGAGGTTACTAGGAGTAGGGCTCCCTAGGTCTCTCAGCATGAGGTTACTAGGAGTAGGGCTCTCTGGGTCTCTCAGCATGAGGTTACTAGGAGTAGGGCCCCCTAGGTCTCAGCATGAGGTTACTAGGAGTAGGGCTCCCTGGGTCTCTCAACATGAGGTTACTAGGAGTAGGGCTCTCTGGGTCTCAGAATGAGGTTAATAGGAGTAGGGATCCCTGGGTCTCAGCATGAGGTTACTAGGAGTAGGGCTCCCTGGGTCTCAGCATGAGGTTACTAGGAGTATGGCTCTCTGGGTCTCAGCATGAGGTTACTTGGAGTAGGGCTCCCTGGGTCTCTCAACATGAGGTTACTAGGAGTAGGGCTCCCTGGGTCTCAGCATGAGGTTACTAGGAGTAGGGCTCCCTGGGTCTCAGCATGAGGTTACTAGGAGTAGGGCTCCCTAGGTCTCAGCATGAGGTTACTAGGAGTAGGGCTCCCTGGGTCTCAGCATGAGGTTACTAGGAGTAGGGCTCCCTGGGTCTCAACATGAGGTTACTAGGAGTAGGGCTCCCTGGGTCTCAACATGAGGTTACTAGGAGTAGGGCTCTCTGGGTCTCAGAATGAGGTTAATAGGAGTAGGGATCCCTGGGTCTCAGCATGAGGTTACTAGGAGTAGGGGTCCCTGGGTCTCAGCATGAGGTTACTAGGAGTAGGGCTCCCTGGGTCTCAGCATGAGGTTACTAGGAGTAGGGCTCCCTGGGTCTCAGCATGAGGTTACTAGGAGTAGGGCTCCCTGGGTCTCAACATGAGGTTACTAGGAGTAGGGCTCCCTGGGTCTCAACATGAGGTTACTAGGAGTAGGGCTCTCTGGGTCTCAGAATGAGGTTAATAGGAGTAGGGCTCCCTGGGTCTCAGCATGAGGTTACTAGGAGTAGGGCTCCCTGGGTCTCAGCATGAGGTTACTAGGAGTAGGGCTCCCTGGGTCTCAGCATGAGGTTACTAGGAGTAGGGCTCCCTGGGTCTCAGCATGAAATGACTTAAATGTAAATGTAAATGTTACTAGGAGTAGGGTTCCCTGGGTCTCAGAATGAGGTTACTGTCCAGATACTAGAAATTATACACAGACACCTTTACTTCTATTTTGATATTTTTTTGTTTTGTTTTCATAGCTACAAGATATCGATCATAGACAACTATAATATAATAACTAGCTAACTAATTAATTAACTAACTAATTAACTAACTAGCTAACTAATTTACCAAGTAGCTAAATTATTAACTAACTAGCTAACTCATTAACTAACAGGTGGATCTAACTAGCTAACTAATAACTAAATAACTAAATAACTAAATAATAACTAATTAACTAGCTAACTAATTAACTAACTAGCTAACTAACTAACTAGCTAACTAATTAACTAACTAACTAGCTAACTAATTAACTAACTAGCTAACTTATTAACTAACAGGTGGATCTAACTAGCTAACTAATACCTAAATAACTAAATAACTAAATAATAACTAATTAACTAGCTAACTAATTAACTAACTAGCTAACTAATTAACTAACTAGCTAACTAATAAACTAACTAACTAGCTAACTAATTAACTAACTAGCTAACTTATTAACTAACAGGTGGAACTAACTAGCTAACTAATTAACTAACTAGCTAACTTATTAACTAACAGGTGGAACTAACTCATCTGTTTCTCTGTCTCTCTTTGTGCAGCGATATCGACAGAGGGCAGCACCACGCTGGGGGTACAGCAGACCTTGATCAGCAGCAGTATCAGTAAGCCAGGTGTAGGAGGTAAAGGGGACCTTTCTCTCCCTGGCACAGAGGAGGTCGGAGGTACCTCAACCCGTACCATCCCCACCGCCTGCGTCCAGGCCCACACACCCCCTACGAAGCTTCGCCAATCCTCCCTGCCTCCACCCATGGGCACCATCGACCCCAAGGTCTACACACCCATGATGCCACATTCAAGTGAGTCCAATGTAAGGGACTGGGTTTGACGCTAGTGCTGGGTGATACAATAAAATGACCTGTGGACCTTCATATGCACATCTATGGCCAATATAACCAAGAATATAAAACAAATGTTTTAAGGCTGATTTCGGGCTGATTTCTGAACAATGACCTTTTTATCTAATTGTCTCATATTTACATATTACAGAAAGAGGGATAGTCAGTTGGAAAAGGGGATACCTAGTCAGTTGGAAAGGGGGATACCTAGTCAGTTGTAAAGGGGGATATCTAGTCAGTTGGAAAGGGGGATATCTAGTCAGTTGTAAAGGGGGATATCTAGTCAGTTGGAAAGGGAAAGGGGATATCTAGTCAGTTGGAAAGGGGGGTACCTAGTCAGTTGTAAAGGGGATACCTAGTCAGTTGGAAAGGGAAAGGGGATACCTAGTCAGTTGGAAAGGAAAGGGGGATATCTAGTCAGTTGTAAAGGGGGATACCTAGTCAGTTGGAAAGGGAAAGGGGGATACCTAGTCAGTTGGAAAGGGGGTACCTAGTCAGTTGGAAAGGGGGATACCTAGTCAGTTGGAAAGGGAAAGGGGGATACCTAGTCAGTTGGAAAGGGAAAGGGGGATACCTAGTCAGTTGGAAAGGGGATACCTAGTCAGTTGGAAAGGGGATATCTAGTCAGTTGGAAAGGGGGATATCTAGTCAGTTGGAAAGGGGGATATCTAGTCAGTTGTAAAGGGGGATATCTAGTCAGTTGGAAAGGGAAAGGGGGATATCTAGTCAGTTGGAAAGGGGATATCTAGTCAGTTGGAAAGGGAAAGGGGGATATCTAGTCAGTTGTAAAGGGGATACCTAGTCAGTTGGAAAGGGAAAGGGGATACCTAGTCAGTTGGAAAGGAAAGGGGATATCTAGTCAGTTGTAAAGGGGATACCTAGTCAGTTGGAAAGGGAAAGGGGGATACCTAGTCAGTTGGAAAGGGAAAGGGGATACCTAGTCAGTTGGAAAGGGGGTACCTAGTCAGTTGGAAAGGGGGATACCTAGTCAGTTGGAAAGGGAAAGGGGATACCTAGTCAGTTGGAAAGGGAAAGGGGGATACCTAGTCAGTTGGAAAGGGGGATACCTAGTCAGTTGGAAAGGGGGATATCTAGTCAGTTGGAAAGGGGGATATCTAGTCAGTTGGAAAGGGGGATACCTAGTCAGTTGGAAAGGGGATATCTAGTCAGTTGGAAAGGGGGATACCTAGTCTGTTGTAAAGGGGGATATGTAGTCAGTTGGAAAGGGAAAGGGGATACCTAGTCAGTTGGAAAGGGGATATCTAGTCAGTTGGAAAGGGGATATCTAGTCAGTTGGAAAGGGGGATATCTAGTCAGTTGGAAAGGGGATATCTAGTCAGTTGGAAAGGGAAAGGGGATACCTAGTCAGTTGGAAAGGGGGATATCTAGTCAGTTGGAAAGGGGGATACCTAGTCAGTTGGAAAGGGGGATACCTAGTCAGTTGGAAAGGGGGATATCTAGTCAGTTGTAAAGGGAAAGGGGATACCTAGTCATTTGGAAAGGGGATATCTAGTCAGTTGGAAAGGGGATATCTAGTCAGTTGTAAAGGGGATATCTAGTCAGTTGTAAAGGGAAAGGGGATACCTAGTCAGTTGGAAAGGGGATATCTAGTCAGTTGGAAAGGGGGATATCTAGTCAGTTGTAAAGGGGATATCTAGTCAGTTGGAAAGGGGGATACCTAGTCAGTTGGAAAGGGGGATACCTAGTCAGTTGGAAAGGGGGATATCTAGTCAGTTGTAAAGGGAAAGGGGGATACCTAGTCAGTTGGAAAGGGGGATATCTAGTCAGTTGGAAAGGGGGATATCTAGTCAGTTGTAAAGGGAAAGGGGGATATCTAGTCAGTTGGAAAGGGGGATATCTAGTCAGTTGGAAAGGGGGATATCTAGTCAGTTGGAAAGGGGGATATCTAGTCAGTTGTAAAGGGAAAGGGGGATATCTAGTCAGTTGGAAAGGGAAAGGGGGATATCTAGTCAGTTGGAAAGGGGTACCTAGTCAGTTGTAAAGGGGGATATCTAGTCAGTTGGAAAGGGAAAGGGGATATCTAGTCAGTTGGAAAGGGAAAGGGGATACCTAGTCAGTTGGAAAGGGGATATCTAGTCAGTTGGAAAGGGGATATCTAGTCAGTTGGAAAGGGGGATATCTAGTCAGTTGGAAAGGGGGATATCTAGTCAGTTGGAAAGGGGATATCTAGTCAGTGGGAAAGGGAAAGGGGATACCTAGTCAGTTGGAAAGGGGGATATCTAGTCAGTTGGAAAGGGGATACCTAGTCAGTTGGAAAGGGGATACCTAGTCAGTTGGAAAGGGGGATATCTAGTCAGTTGGAAAGGGGATATCTAGTCAGTTGGAAAGGGGGATATCTAGTCAGTTGGAAAGGGGATATCTAGTCAGTTGGAAAGGGGGATATCTAGTCAGTTGGAAAGGGGATATCTAGTCAGTTGGAAAGGGAAAGGGGGATACCTAGTCAGTTGGAAAGGGGGATATCTAGTCAGTTGGAAAGGGGATACCTAGTCAGTTGGAAAGGGGATACCTAGTCAGTTGGAAAGGGGGATATCTAGTCAGTTGTAAAGGGAAAGGGGGATACCTAGTCAGTTGGAAAGGGGGATATCTAGTCAGTTGGAAAGGGGATATCTAGTCAGTTGTAAAGGGGATATCTAGTCAGTTGTAAAGGGAAAGGGGGATACCTAGTCAGTTGGAAAGGGGGATATCTAGTCAGTTGGAAAGGGGATATCTAGTCAGTTGTAAAGGGGGATATCTAGTCAGTTGGAAAGGGGATACCTAGTCAGTTGGAAAGGGGATACCTAGTCAGTTGGAAAGGGGGATATCTAGTCAGTTGTAAAGGGAAAGGGGGATACCTAGTCAGTTGGAAAGGGGGATATCTAGTCAGTTGGAAAGGGGGATATCTAGTCAGTTGTAAAGGGAAAGGGGATACCTAGTCAGTTGGAAAGGGGGATATCTAGTCAGTTGGAAAGGGGGATATCTAGTCAGTTGGAAAGGGGGATATCTAGTCAGTTGTAAAGGGAAAGGGGGATACCTAGTCAGTTGGAAAGGGGATATCTAGTCAGTTGGAAAGGGAAAGGGGGATATCTAGTCAGTTGGAAAGGGGGTACCTAGTCAGTTGTAAAGGGGATATCTAGTCAGTTGGAAAGGAAAGGGGGATATCTAGTCAGTTGGAAAGGGAAAGGGGGATACCTAGTCAGTTGGAAAGGGGATATCTAGTCAGTTGGAAAGGGGGATACCTAGTCAGTTGTAAAGGAGGATATCTAGTCAGTTGGAAAGGGAAAGGGGGATATCTAGTCAGTTGGAAAGGGGGATATCTAGTCAGTTGTAAAGGGAAAGAGGGATACCTAGTCAGTTGGAAAGGGGGATATCTAGTCAGTTGGAAAGGGGGATATCTAGTCAGTTGTAAAGGGGGATACCTAGTCAGTTGGAAAGGGAAAGGGGGATACCTAGTCAGTTGTAAAGGGAAAGGGGGATACCTAGTCAGTTGGAAAGGGGGATACCTAGTCAGTTGGAAAGGGGGATACCTAGTCAGTTGGAAAGGGGGATATCTAGTCAGTTGTAAAGGGAAAGAGGGATACCTAGTCAGTTGGAAAGGGGGATATCTAGTCAGTTGGAAAGGGGATATCTAGTCAGTTGTAAAGGGGGATACCTAGTCAGTTGGAAAGGGAAAGGGGGATACCTAGTCAGTTGTAAAGGGAAAGGGGGATACCTAGTCAGTTGGAAAGGGGGATACCTAGTCAGTTGGAAAGGGGATACCTAGTCAGTTGGAAAGGGGGATACCTAGTCAGTTGAAAGGGAAAGGGGGATACCTAGTCAGTTGGAAAGGGGATACCTAGTCAGTTGGAAAGGGAAAGGGGGATACCTAGTCAGTTGGAAAGGGGGATACCTAGTCAGTTGGAAAGGGGATACCTAGTCAGTTGTAAAGGAAAGGGGGATACCTAGTCAGTTGGAAAGGGGGATACCTAGTCAGTTGGAAAGGGAAAGGGGATACCTAGTCAGTTGGAAAGGGAAAGGGGGATACCTAGTCAGTTGGAAAGGGGGATACCTAGTCAGTTGGAAAGGGGGATATCTAGTCAGTTGTAAAGGGAAAGGGGGATACCTAGTCAGTTGGAAAGGGGGATATCTAGTCAGTTGGAAAGGGGGATATCTAGTCAGTTGGAAAGGGGGATATCTAGTCAGTTGGAAAGGGGGATACCTAGTCAGTTGTAAAGGGAAAGGGGGATATCTAGTCAGTTGGAAAGGGGATACCTAGTCAGTTGGAAAGGGGGATATCTAGTCAGTTGTAAGGGGATATCTAGTCAGTTGGAAAGGAAAGGGGGATATCTAGTCAGTTGGAAAGGGAAAGGGGGATACCTAGTCAGTTGTAAAGGGGGATATCTAGTCAGTTGGAAAGGGGGATATCTAGTCAGTTGTAAAGGGGGATATCTAGTCAGTTGGAAAGGGGGATACCTAGTCAGTTGGAAAGGGGGATACCTAGTCAGTTGTAAAGGGAAAGGGGGATACCTAGTCAGTTGGAAAGGGGGATACCTAGTCAGTTGTTCAACTGAATAACTTCAACTGAAATTTGTCTTCTGCATTTAACCCAACCCATCGAAATCAGAGAGGTGCAGGGGGGGGGCTGCCTTAATCAACATCCACGTCTTCGGTGCCCCGGGGAACAGTGGGTTAACTGCCTTGTTCAGGGGAACAGTGGGTTAACTGCCTTGTTCAGGGGAACAGTGGGTTAACTGCCTTGCTCAGGGGAACAGTGGGTTAACTGCCTTGCTCAGGGGAACAGTGGGTTAACTGCCTTGTTCAGGGGAACAGTGGGTTAACTGCCTTGCTCAGGGGAACAGTGGGTTAACTGCCTTGTTCAGGGGAACAGTGGGTTAACTGCCTTGCTCAGGGGAACAGTGGGTTAACTGCCTTGCTCAGGGGAACAGTGGGTTAACTGCCTTGCTCAGGGAACAGTGGGTTAACTGCCTTGCTCAGGGGAACAGTGGGTTAACTGCCTTGCTCAGGGAACAGTGGGTTAACTGCCTTGCTCAGGGAACAGTGGGTTAACTGCCTTGCTCAGGGAACAGTGGGTTAACTGCCTTGCTCAGGGGAACAGTGGGTTAACTGCCTTGCTCAGGGGAACAGTGGGTTAACTGCCTTGCTCAGGGGAACAGTGGGTTAACTGCCTTGCTCAGGGGAACAGTGGGTTAACTGCCTTGCTCAGGGGAACAGTGGGTTAACTGCCTTGTTCAGGGGAACAGTGGGTTAACTGCCTTGTTCAGGGGAACAGTGGGTTAACTGCCTTGTTCAGGGGAACAGTGGGTTAACTGCCTTGTTCAGGGGAACAGTGGGTTAACTGCCTTGTTCAGGGGAACAGTGGGTTAACTGCCTTGTTCAGGGAACAGTGGGTTAACTGCCTTGCTCAGGGGAACAGTGGGTTAACTGCCTTGCTCAGGGGAACAGTGGGTTAACTGCCTTGTTCAGGGGAACAGTGGGTTAACTGCCTTGCTCAGGGAACAGTGGGTTAACTGCCTTGCTCAGGGGAACAGTGGGTTAACTGCCTTGTTCAGGGAACAGTGGGTTAACTGCCTTGTTCAGGGAACAGTGGGTTAACTGCCTTGTTCAGGGGAACAGTGGGTTAACTGCCTTGTTCAGGGGAACAGTGGGTTAACTGCCTTGTTCAGGGGAACAGTGGGTTAACTGCCTTGCTCAGGGGAACAGTGGGTTAACTGCCTTGCTCAGGGGAACAGTGGGTTAACTGCCTTGTTCAGGGGAACAGTGGGTTAACTGCCTTGCTCAGGGGAACAGTGGGTTAACTGCCTTGTTCAGGGGAACAGTGGGTTAACTGCCTTGTTCAGGGGAACAGTGGGTTAACTGCCTTGTTCAGGGGAACAGTGGGTTAACTGCCTTGCTCAGGGAACAGTGGGT
>NW_025748189.1:0-39288 GCF_021184085.1 Oncorhynchus gorbuscha | reverse complement strand
TAGGTTCAGTAGAGCTGTTATCAGACAGGTTTCAGGACAGGTCTCTCTCTAGGTTCAGTAGAGCTGTTATCAGACAGGTTTCAGGACATGCTCTCTCTCTGGGTTCAGTAGAGCTGTTATCAGACAGGTTTCAGGACAGGTCTCTCTCTAGGTTCAGTAGAGCTGTTATCAGACAGGTTTCAGGACAGATGCTCTATCTCTAGGTTCAGTAGAGCTGTTATCAGACAGGTTTCAGGACAGATCTCTCTCTAGGTTCAGTAGAGCTGTTATCAGACAGGTTTCAGGACAGATGCTCTATCTCTAGGTTCAGTAGAGCTGTTATCAGACAGGACAGATGCTCTATCTCTAGGTTCAGTAGAGCTGTTATCAGACAGGTTTCAGGACAGATCTCTCTCTAGGTTCAGTAGAGCTGTTATCAGACAGGTTTCAGGACAGGAGGTTCAGTAGAGCTGATGCTCTCTCTCTAGGTTCAGTAGAGCTGTTATCAGACAGATCTCTCTCTAGGTTCAGTAGAGCTGTTATCAGACAGGTTTCAGGACAGATGCTCTCTCTCTAGGTTCAGTAGAGCTGTTATCAGACAGGTCTCTCTCTAGGTTCAGTAGAGCTGTTATCAGACAGATCTCTCTCTAGGTTCAGTAGAGCTGTTATCAGACAGGTTTCAGGACAGATGCTCTCTCTCTCTACCTCTTCTCTGACCGATGAGCTGAGAGAGCTGAGGTACCCGTTTTGAAGAGGGCGGTGAGCCTTAAACCAGCAGAATTCCCTCAGAGCAGGCAGTGTGGGTGATAAACCCTTTGATATGTTATTGGCTGATATCAGAAGCCCTTATATGGCTGTTGGCCTCCATTATTATGGTGTCTATGGTAAAGCATGGGGACTCAACACAAACCAAAATGCCCACACCATCAGTAGTTGGGTTCATTCTTGGCCGCTGTCACCATTGTCCCCTCACCCGCAGTGTGGTCCTGCCCAGTCAGTCTGCCCCCCACAGAGCCGGGTCCCAGTCAGTCTGCCCCCACAGAGCCGGGTCACAGTCAGTCTGCCCCCACAGAGCCGGGTCCCAGTCAGTCTGCCCCCCACAGAGCCGGGTCCCAGTCAGTCTGCCCCCCACAGAGCCGGGTCCCAGTCAGTCTGCCTCCCACAGAGCCGGGTCCCAGTCAGTCTGCCCCCCACAGAGCCGGGTCCCAGTCAGTCTGCCTCCCACAGAGTTGGGTCCAGTCGCTTCTTCTCAGGGAAGAACGTAGCCTTGGAGCAGTGGGCACAACGTCTGTTGTTGTGGGACTGGGAACATGATGACGGGTGCTCAGACTCAAGGATCTCTCTCAAAAAACATCTCCTCGCTACTTATCAAACAGCCCTGGAGGAGAAGATTGAGGCTCTCCATAACTTGGCCAGTAGAAAGGACCGGAAGAACTGGGGGTAAAGACTTGACAAAGAGACTGTCAGCATAGTTCCTGAGCCTTCTCCTGACTCCTGTATGTTTGTCTGTCTGACTAACAGGCTGGATCATTATGAAGGGAACCTCGGAGATGATCACAACACACAGAGATGCTTGTTAACTGAGGGTTATGTCCCTGGCTGTCTGCCCAGTCTCTGGTCCCAGAGAACACTGTAGGTCCATTGTTCCTTCCCACACAGGTGTCAACTAACCAACATGGTTCGTCCTGGCCAGCTTCTGAAAAGGCAATCTATTTACTATATAAACACCCTACTTTTTGACCAGGGCCCACAGGGTAGTGCACTACATAGGGAATAGGGGTCCATTTGGGACACATGCCTGATTATATTCCCCCCTCCATTCCCAGAGAACTGAAGGAAAACTCTTCAGGCACCAGATCAAGGTGGCCTGCCCGGGTCTTTGGCACCAACGGCTCCAATGTGGCCTCTGATTAACAAATGGAAGGAGTCCCAGGCAGAGGTTGTGTCCCAAATGACACCCTATCCCCTGAGTTCCATATTCTCCTTTCATAGGAGCCCTGGTCAAAAGTAGTGCACTATATAGGGAATAGGGTGCCATTTGGAACACAGGCAGAGTGAAGGTTCTATTGAACTCTGAGACCTGGATTATGAATGCCTTGTTCTGCTCTTCTCTATGGATATCCTGTCTAGATGTCACCCTGTCTAGATGTCACCCTGTCTAGACAGGCCAGGTTAGATGTCACCCTGTCTAGATGTCAGGCCAGGTTAGATGTCACCCTGTCTAGATAGCCCAGGTTAGATGTCATCTAGATGTCACCCTGTCTAGATAGCCCAGGTTAGATGTCATCTAGATGTCACCCTGTCTAGATAGCCCAGGTTAGATGTCATCTAGATGTCACCCTGTCTAGATAGCCCAGGTTAGATGTCATCTAGATGTCACCCTGTCTAGATAGCCCAGGTTAGATGTCACCCTGTCTAGATAGCCCAGGTTAGATGTCACCCTGTCTAGATAGCCCAGGTTAGATGTCACCCTGTCTAGATAGCCCAGGTTAGATGTCACCCTGTCTAGATAGCCCAGGTTAGATGTCACCCTGCCTAGATAGGCCAGGTTAGATGTCACCCTGTCTAGATAGCCCAGGTTAGATGTCACCCTGTCTAGATAGCCCAGGTTAGATGTCACCCTGTCTAGATAGCCCAGGTTAGATGTCACCCTGTCTAGATAGGCCAGGTTAGATGTCACCCTGTCTAGATGTCACCCTGTCTAGATGTCACCCTGTCTAGATGTCACCCTGTCTAGATGTCACCCTGTCTAGATGTCACCCTGTCTAGATGTCACCCTGTCTAGATGTCACCCTGTCTAGATGTCACCCTGTCTAGATGTCACCCTGTCTAGATGTCACCCTGTCTAGATGTCACCCTGTCTAGATGTCACCCTGTCTAGATGTCACCCTGTCTAGATGTCACCCTGTCTAGATGTCACCCTGTCTAGATGTCACCCTGTCTAGATGTCACCCTGTCTAGATGTCACCCTGTCTAGATGTCACCCTGTCTAGATGTCACCCTGTCTAGATGTCACCCTGTCTAGATGTCACCCTGTCTAGATGTCACCCTGTCTAGATGTCACCCTGTCTAGATGTCACCCTGTCTAGATGTCACCCTGTCTAGATGTCACCCTGTCTAGATAGGCCAGGTTAGATGTCATCCTGTCTAGATGTCATCCTGTCTAGATGTCATCCTGTCTAGATGTCATCCTGTCTAGATGTCATCCTGTCTAGATGTCATCCTGTCTCGATAGAAGGCTTAAATCTAACCTGGTCTCACGTGATCAGTCACATAGCAGGCCCAGGATTCAGAGGAGTTAATCTTGTAGAGACCACAGTTAGGATGTTCCATATCTGGATGTACTAATGTCACCATGTGACTCCTCTCTACTCACTGTAACTAAGAGTGAATGAGTCGTGTCCACTTCCCTATTAACCACCCAACCAGACACACATTTAACCAAACCGTTACTGAGGAAAAGCAGAAACGCCAAAAGATCAGCTTGGAAAATAATGTCATAGCAACAGAAACATAAGCTTAGATGACTGCAACGAAGCCCAAACCTGAAGAGCTGGAGAAGCCTTGCACCCCTACATGAATCCAGACCACAGAGAGCCAAGGAGTCTGGATTCAACCTCTACGGGTTTGACTGACGAAGTGACAACTGACGAATCAGTCACCTCAATAATAGGGGGTCAAAGGTTGTAACATGCTGGTAGCATCACTTACGTCTTTGTCTGATGGATGAGGGAACATGGATGGCTGGCCATAATACACAGTGTCATCGGGGTAGTCACTCTCCACCCCTTCTACAAACCTCTTTCTGGTAGCACTAAACATGCTGTTAGTCACCTGTAGAGGGGAGGAAAGGAGGAAAGCGTTTAGGACACAGGTCACCAACTGGTCGATCACCATCCACAAGGCATTCCTAGTCGATCACCAAACATTTCTGGACAAAATAACAACGATGAAGGCATGAGCTACATTAATATTATTATTTGTGTTGCGCTGTTGGCGGTGGGTGCGCTCGATTCAGAAGCCCTGTTGGCGGTGGGTGCGCTCGATTCAGAAGCCCTGTTGGCGGTGGGTGCGCTCGATTCAGAAGCCCTGTTGGCGGTGGGTGCGCTCGATTCAGAAGCCCTGTTGGCGGTGGGTGCGCTCGATTCAGAAGCCCTGTTGGCGGTGGGTGCGCTCGATTCAGAAGCCCTGTTGGCGGTGGGTGCGCTCGATTCAGAAGCCCTGTTGGCGGTGGGTGCGCTCGATTCAGAAGCCCTGTTGGCGGTGGGTGCGCTCGATTCAGAAGCACTGAGAACCTGACAGGCCAAGTGTTCCCATGTTCAACCCTTTCATTTGTCTAAAAACACAAACTCGTCCTACCCAGCGGACTGGGAGATCTGTGGCTAAATCAAGTGGACCCGCTGCACTGGCCAATCGAATAGCTCAAAAATCCCCATGCCAACAACTTCCACAGCAACGTTTGATACCAGCCTACGTGAGACTTCATACCATTTAAAACCATGACCATAAAAGAGACTGTCAAAGAAAACAGCAAAGAGCTGCTGCTTTTATGAGTTCATGTTAAAGTTAATATTCAACAGTATTACAGAACATAAAAGCTCTTCTCCCGACTTCCACTCACCCTGCAGCTGAACTGAATGAGCAGCCGTGTGTATCGACAGCCCTTCCTTTTTCTTAGCAGCCAGTCTATTTTAATATCAAGGAATCTTTCACTTTCGCTGGTCATAAGAACATGAATTTGTGCACGAGACAGATGCAGTGTGACTGGAGTTCCACCGTGAGTGACTGACAATGAGTGACGATAGCCAATCACAGTCTGGAGCTGGCCATAAGCCCCTCCTCCCTGTCAAAGTCCTTGCCAATAGGAGCCAGGGGTAGGGGTGAACTCCATGTCCTGGTTGATCACATAGCTGAGCAGTGTAAGTCATTGATCATAGGGGTTGGATTGGCTGGTTTGTTGACAACAGCTGACCTGACCTACTAGTGCAGCCAGCTTCAGTGGCCATAAGCCCCTCCTCCCTGTCAAAGTCCTTGCCAATAGGAGCCAGGGGTAGGGGTGAACTCCATGTCCTGATTGGCTGGTTTGTTGACAACAGCTGACCTGACCTACTAGTGCAGCCAGCTTCAGTGAGGTCAGGCTGTCTTATCTTCCACATGGCTCCTGTGGAAGAGGCTCGTCTATCATGAAAGCACAGAGTATCAACACACACACACACACACACACACACACACACACACACACACACACACACACACACACACACACACACACACCTAATAGTATTAGCTTTTAGCAGATAGTGTTTGGTGCAACGTCACTATCCTTAGTTTAGGATTATGTAAAGCGTCGCCGAATAGTGATATTTTTTAAGTGTTTTTTTTTTTATAACTAGCTGAGCAAAGAAACAACCAGCCTAAATGTAGGCCCGGATGCAGTATCTTTGAACTCCCGGATGCAGTATCTTTGAACTCCCGGATGCAGTATCTTTGAACTCCCGGATGCAGTATCTTTGAACTCCCAGATGCAGTATCTTTGAACTCCCGGATGCAGTATCTTTGAACTCCCAGATGCAGTATCTTTGAACTCCCAGATGCAGTATCTTTGAACTCCCAGATGCAGTATCTTTGAACTCCCAGATGCAGTATCTTTGAACTCCCAGATGCAGTATCTTTGAACTCCCAGATGCAGTATCTTTGAACTCCCAGATGCAGTATCTTTGAACTCCCAGATGCAGTATCTTTGAACTCCCAGATGAACTCCCAGCAGTATCTTTGAACTCCCAGATGCAGTATCTTTGAACTCCCAGATGCAGTATCTTTGAACTCCCAGATGCAGTATCTTTGAACTCCCAGATGAGTATCTTTGAACTCCCAGATGCAGTATCTTTGAACTCCCAGATGCAGTATCTTTGAACTCCCAGATGCAGTATCTTTGAACTCCCAGATGCAGTATCTTTGAACTCCCAGATGCAGTATCTTTGAACTCCCAGATGAACTCCCAGTATCTTTGAACTCCCAGATGCAGTATCTTTGAACTCCCAGATGCAGTATCTTTGAACTCCCAGATGCAGTATCTTTGAACTCCCAGATGCAGTATCTTTGAACTCCCAGATGCAGTATCTTTGAACTCCCAGATGCAGTATCTTTGAACTCCCAGATGCAGTATCTTTGAACTCCCAGATGCAGTATCTTTGAACTCCCAGATGCAGTATCTTTGAACTCCCAGATGCAGTATCTTTGAACTCCCAGATGCAGTATCTTTGAACTCCCAGATGCAGTATCTTTGAACTCCCAGATGCAGTATCTTTGAACTCCCAGATGCAGTATCTTTGAACTCCCAGATGCAGTATCTTTGAACTCCCAGATGCAGTATCTTTGAACTCCCAGATGCAGTATCTTTGAACTCCCAGATGCAGTATCTTTGAACTCCCAGATGCAGTATCTTTGAACTCCCAGATGCAGTATCTTTGATGCAGTATCTTTGAACTCCCAGATGCAGTATCTTTGAACTCCCAGATGCAGTATCTTTGAACTCCCAGATGCAGTATCTTTGAACTCCCAGATGCCTTCATATTGTATATTTTGAAAATATGTTTTCTACATTTCCCTTTTTGAAGCAAAAAAAAATTCTCCATTTAGCCTTGCAGCACAAACTAGACACGGACTCATTTTACAGTTTAGGCCAAAGACCGTTGGTGGTGACTAGATGTAGACCAGTCATCAGGACATTAAGGAGTAGGGGAGTAAAGGATGGTGACTAGATGAAGACCAGTCATCAGGACATTAAGGAGTAGGGGGAGTAAAGGATGGTGACTAGATGAAGACCAGTCATCAGGACATTAAGGAGTAGGGGGGTAAAGGATGGTGACTAGATGTAGACCAGTCATCAGGACATTAAGGAGTAGGGGAGTAAAGGATGGTGGTGACTAGATGTAGACCAGTCATCAGGACATTAAGGAGTAGGGGGAGTAAAGGATGGTGACTAGATGAAGACCAGTCATCAGGACATTAAGGAGTAGGGGGGTAAAGGATGGTGACTAGATGTAGACCAGTCATCAGGACATTAAGGAGTAGGGGGGTAAAGGATGGTGGTGACTAGATGAAGACCAGTCATCAGGACATTAAGGAGTAGGGGGGTAAAGGATGGTGGTGACTAGATGTAGACCAGTCATCAGGACATTAAGGAGTAGGGGGGTAAAGGATGGTGGTGACTAGATGTAGACCAGTCATCAGGACATTAAGGAGTAGGGGGAGTAAAGGATGGTGACTAGATGAAGACCAGTCATCAGGACATTA
The DNA here is from genome assembly GCF_021184085.1 of Oncorhynchus gorbuscha. Lineage (NCBI taxonomy): Eukaryota > Metazoa > Chordata > Actinopteri > Salmoniformes > Salmonidae > Oncorhynchus > Oncorhynchus gorbuscha. Next base: position 32,013 of record NW_025748189.1, on the reverse strand, counting down.
AGGAGTAGGGGGGTAAAGGATGGTGGTGACTAGATGTAGACCAGTCATCAGGACATTAAGGACTAGGGGAGTAAAGGATGGTGACTAGATGTAGACCAGTCATCAGGACATTAAGGAGTAGGGGGGTAAAGGATGGTGACTAGATGTAGACCAGTCATCAGGACATTAAGGAGTAGGGGGGTAAAGGATGGTGACTAGATGTAGACCAGTCATCAGGACATTAAGGAGTAGGGGGTAAAGGATGGTGACTAGATGAAGACCAGTCATCAGGACATTAAGGAGTAGGGGGGTAAAGGATGGTGACCAGTTATCAGGACATTAAGGAGTAGGGGGGTAAAGGATGGTGACTAGATGAAGACCAGTCATCAGGACATTAAGGAGTAGGGGAGTAAAGGATGGTGACTAGATGTAGACCAGTCATCAGGACATTAAGGAGTAGGGGGGTAAAGGATGGTGACTAGATGAAGACCAGTCATCAGGACATTAAGGAGTAGGGGAGTAAAGGATGGTGGTGACTAGATGAAGACCAGTCATCAGGACATTAAGGAGTAGGGGGGTAAAGGATGGTGGTGACTAGATGTAGACCAGTCATCAGGACATTAAGGAGTAGGGGAGTAAAGGATGGTGACTAGATGTAGACCAGTCATCAGGACATTAAGGAGTAGGGGGTAAAGGATGGTGACTAGATGTAGACCAGTCATCAGGACATTAAGGAGTAGGGGGTAAAGGATGGTGACTAGATGTAGACCAGTCATCAGGACATTAAGGAGTAGGGGGTAAAGGATGGTGACTAGATGAAGACCAGTCATCAGGACATTAAGGAGTAGGGGGGTAAAGGATGGTGACCAGTTATCAGGACATTAAGGAGTAGGGGGGTAAAGGATGGTGACTAGATGAAGACCAGTCATCAGGACATTCAGGAGTAGGGGGTAAAGGATGGTGACTAGATGTAGACCAGTCATCAGGACATTAAGGAGTAGGGGGTAAAGGATGGTGACTAGATGAAGACCAGTCATCAGGACATTAAGGAGTAGGGGGGTAAAGGATGGTGACCAGTTATCAGGACATTAAGGAGTAGGGGGGTAAAGGATGGTGACTAGATGAAGACCAGTCATCAGGACATTAAGGAGTAGGGGGGTAAAGGATGGTGGTGACTAGATGAAGACCAGTCATCAGGACATTAAGGAGTAGGGGAGTAAAGGATGGTGACTAGATGTAGACCAGTCATCAGGACATTAAGGAGTAGGGGGGTAATGGATGGTGGTGACTTGACAGGCCACTAGGACTTTACCAAAAGGCAACTAAATACTCTTAGACCATGAGAAACAAGATTCACTGGTCTGATGAAACCAAGATTGAACACTTTGGCCTGAATGCCAAGTGTCAAGTCTGGAGGAAACCTGGCAGCATCCCTACGGTGAAACATGGTGGTGGCAGCATCATGCTGTTGGGCTGTTCAGCAGCAGGGACTGGGAGACTAGTCAAGATCAACGGAACAAAGTAGAGAGCGATCCTTAATGAAAACCTTCTCCAAAGCACTCAGGACCTCAGACTGGGGCGAAGCTCCAGGACAACGACCCTAAGCACACAGACAAGACAATGCAGGAGTGGCTTCAGGACAAGTCTCTGAATGTCCTTGAGTGTCCCAGCCAGAGACTAGACTTGAACCTGATCTAACATCTCTGGAGAGACCTGAAAATAGCTGTGCAGCGATGCTCCCCATCCAACCTGACAGAGCTTGAGAGGATCTGCAGAGAAGAATGGGAGAAACGCCCCAAATACAGGTGTGCCAAGCTTGAAGCGACATACCCAAGAAGACTGGAGGCTGTAGTCGCTGCTTCAACAAATTACTGAGTCTGAAAAATATGGTACATTTCTCTCTTTTTATTTTATTTTTAAATAAATGGGCAAACATTTGTTTTTGCTTTGTCATTATGGGGTTGTGTGTGTAGATTGATAAGGGGGGGATTGCAAGTCAATCCGCCATCACCCACCTATAGAGTTGAATGTCCGTTCTTGTGATTTACAATTCTATGGTGCTGCTGCCTGCTACCAACCAACAGTTCTGATCAGCAGGTCATCCAGGTCAACAACAAACCCAGCAGGAAACCTCTCTGCCTTCCTTCCTGCCTGGTGTCGGTTTCACACAACAGCCAAATATAAGCCTGGGAACACCTCACACTATTACATAGACTAGTACCATTTGATAACCCTACTGGTACCGCTGAAGGCAGCACTGATGAAGTGAGAGAGAATAGGCTTTTTGTAAAGACGTGAAAGGATGTAATCTGTCTGTCCACGAGAAGAGTTCACGGCTTTAGATTGATTTTCTAAACCGTTTGGTTCTGGCTGTTAAGGGAAACATCAGACTGAAGTTGGTAGATTCAGAGAGCATTGAGAGCAATGTCCACAATGGGGCCAGAGTCAGGCAGATGGATGTGGGGGTGGCTGATGTCTCAGTCTTCAATGTCCACAATGGGGCCAGAGTCAGGCAGATGGATGTGGGAGTGGCTGATGTCTCAGTCTTCAATGTCCACAATGGGGCCAGAGTCAGGCAGATGGATGTGGGGGTGGCTGATGCCTCAGTCTTCAATGTCCACAATGGGGCCAGAGTCAGGCAGATGGATGTGGGGGTGGCTGATGTCTCAGTCTTCAATGTCCACAATGGGGCCAGAGTCAGGCAGATGGATGTGGGGGTGGCTGATGTCTCAGTCTTCAATGTCCACAATGGGGCCAGAGTCAGGCAGATGGATGTGGGGGTGGCTGATGTCTCAGTCTTCAATGTCCACAATGGGGCCAGAGTCAGGCAGATGGATGTGGGGGTGGCTGATGTCTCAGTCTTCAATGTCCACAATGGGGCCAGAGTCAGGCAGATGGATGTGGGGGTGGCTGATGTCTCAGTCTTCAATGTCCACAATGGGGCCAGAGTCAGGCAGATGGATGTGGGAGTGGCTGATGTCTCAGTCTTCAATGTCCACAATGGGGCCAGAGTCAGGCAGATGGATGTGGGGGTGGCTGATGTCTCAGTCTTCAATGTCCACAATGGGGCCAGAGTCAGGCAGATGGATGTGGGGTGGCTGATGTCTCAGTCTTCAATGTCCACAATGGGGCCAGAGTCAGGCAGATGGATGTGGGGGTGGCTGATGTCTCAGTCTTCAATGTCCACAATGGGGCCAGAGTCAGGCAGATGGATGTGGGGGTGGCTGATGTCTCAGTCTTCAATGTCCACAATGGGGCCAGAGTCAGGCAGATGGATGCGGGGGTGGCTGATGTCTCAGTCTTCAATGTCCACAATGGGGTCAGAGTCAGGCAGATGGATGTGGGGGTGGCTGATGTCTCAGTCTTCCATGTCCACAATGGGGCCAGAGTCAGGCAGATGGATGTGGGGGTGGCTGATGTCTCAGTCTTCAATGTCCACAATGGGGCCAGAGTCAGGCAGATGGATGTGGGGGTGGCTGATGTCTCAGTCTTCAGCTGCTTCCTACACGGAGCAGGCAGTTATGGAACCAACACAAGGTCTTATATAGGCGGATTGATGTGTATCAGTTCAGAAAGTAGGAGTCATGTTTAGAAAACTCTATAGGTTATGAAATACACCTAACATGGTCTGACAGCATCTGTAACATTTACATTTACATTTAAGTCATTTAGCAGACGCTCTTATCCAGAGCGACTTACAAAACTCATCGGCTCAGTCCATAATACTGTAATAACAGTGTCACCTATTCTTCATATATCTGTTCTTCTTCAGCCTCGTTCAAAACCACCATCTGCAGTTTTATACATAAGAGCCTGGTCCCTGTGAGAGAGATGGGCACCTGGGAGTCAGTGTGTGAAGTGGGCCTTCCTCAGAGCAGCTGGGACTCCCTGCCCGCCTCCCTCCTTCCCTCCCTGCCCGCCTCGGCACCCGCCTCCCCTCCCGCCTCGGCACCCGCCTCGCCTCCCCTCCCTGCCCACCTCGGCACCCGCCTCCCCTCCCTGCCCACCTCGGCACCCGCCTCCCCTCCCTCCTTCCCTCCCTGCCCGCCTCCCTCCCTCCTTCCCTCCCTGCCCGCCTCCCTCCCTCCTTCCCTCCCTGCCCGCCACAGCGCCCACCTCCCTCCCCCTCCCTCCCTGCCCACCACGGTCACCCGCCTCCTCCCTCCTCCCTGCCCGCCTCCCTCCCTCCTTCCCTCCCTGCCCGCCACAGCGCCCACCTCCCCTCCCTCCCTCCCTGCCCACCACGGCACCCGCCTCCCCTCCCTCCCTGCCCACCTCCCTCCCTGCCCGCCACAGTGCCCGCCTCCCTCCTCCCCGGCTGACTGGCTCCTTGCTGGAGCTCCAGAGCCAGACACGCCTCAGAAACTGTTCCTGGCAGGAGTGGTGGTCCTATCAGTGGACCGTGTACTACACACAGCACCGTCAGCAGCAGAGACTCCACCTGAGGAGAATCACTGACTTCCTCTACCTGACAGGGGAACATATGCGTTCTCTGCTGTAACCAAGTAGTTTGATCTTGACATCTAGACACTTAGCTAGCAAGTTAGCAAACCAAATGCATAGCTGGAGCCCTGAGCTGGATAGAAGGTATTCAGAACATCAGATATCTCAGAGTTCTACTTAACTCATTGTTGGTTATAAGCAGTGGAGCAGCACGTGACCCCGCAGTGACCCCAACTAACTCCGCAAAATAAATATTTATTTTAAAAATCGGTATTGAAAATCATACCGTGGGTATTTCAAAATACCTCGGTATAAAACGGTATGTCGTCCAAGCCTAATGATGCCCGCACAGCCAGAGTAGGCAACAACATGGGGGTTTTGTCTCCCATCTCAAAGACTTGTCTGGGCCTGATAAATCATGCAGTGTAGACTGGCTTTAGTCTACTTTTAAAACACATCTTTGTTTAAATGACAGGGGCCAATTAACCACAACAGAAATCCAGCGGTAGTATATTTTGCTAGAATTGTATGGTAGGGACCAGGACGTTGAGCAGACGACATTAAACTGACCTCTGGACAGATGTTCCTAAACACATTGGAGTTCCAGACAGATGTGGCCCAGCCAGGCCAGAAGGGCCGCGGAGGCCGCGGAGGAGAAGAGAGAGAGGCCGCGGAGGAGAGGAGAGAGGCCGCGGAGGAGAGGAGAGAGGCCGCGGAGGAGAGGAGAGAGGCCGCAGAGGAGAGAGGCCGCGGAGGAGAGGAGGCCGCGGAGGAGAGGAGAGGCCGCGGAGGAGAGGAGAGGCCGCGGAGGAGAGGAGAGGCCGCGGAGGAGAGGAGAGGCCGCGGAGGAGAGGAGAGGCCGCGGAGGAGAGGAGAAACCTCACGCGGAGGAGATGGGAGAGGCATCGCGGAGGAGAGGAGACAATGTTCCTCCCACTGGAGGGAGAGGGAGAGGCCGCGGAGGAGAGGCAAATCGGAGGAGGAGAGGCCGGAGGAGGAGAGGCCGCGGAGGAGGAGAGGCCGCGGAGGAGGAGAGGCCGCGGAGGAGGAGAGGCCGCGGGAGGAGGAGAGGCCGCGGAGGAGGAGAGGCCGCGGAGGAGGAGAGGCCGCGGAGGAGGAGAGGCCGCGGAGGAGGAGAGGCCGCGGAGGAGGAGAGGCCGCGGAGGAGGAGAGGCCGCGGAGGAGGAGAGGCCGCGGAGGAGGAGAGGCCGCGGAGGAGGAGAAGAGAGGCCGTGGAGGAGAGAACAGAATAATACCAAACACCTCACCTCTAGTCCTGACAGAAAGACTGATGTCCCACCATTTAGCTGGAGATAAATCAAGATGGACGCCAAAAGCACTTACTGATTAAGTGTCAGGAATCAGAAGTGCCCCACTCACAGCCAATACACTACAGTCCAGTCTGGCCCTCTGTCAAGAGTAGAATACTAGAGCAGGCCATTCTGGGAGGACAAAAGGAACGTCTTATCCTCCCACTGGAATCAGACAGACCGGGAGGTTAAACAGACAGGTCACACTACCGGGAGGTTAGACAGACAGGTCACCCCACCGGGAGGTTAAAACAGACAGGTCACCCCACTGTTTTAATTTAAAATTAAAAACGTAGACAGAGTCGTCTGTTCTTTCGACTGGTAGAAATGTTAAAACTTGTGTTTTTATACATGGAAAACACATCTTATTGACGGGATCTTCAACGGGACGATGTTTCCTTGAACGGACGGTCGGGAACATAATGACAAATCAGATATGACTAAACCAATCGTTTCAAACCTTGATTAAATTGTATATGATCACGTGTCTCTGTCATGCCTGGGAATACCTGGGAACAGATTTACTCAATTAAAATCACTTGGTGTTTTTACAGTCTTATGGTCCAACAATGAACATTAAAAAAATATATAATTTTAAAAGGTTAATTTTTATTGGTTCAGAAAGCTTAAAGGGCCAAACAAAAGCTAGCCAACCAGTGGGCACAGAGCTGCTTTAAGCCAGCCAACCAGCGGACACCGAGCTGCTTTAAGCCAGCCAACCAGCGGACACCGAGCTGCTTTAAACCAGCCAACCAGCGGACACCGAGCTGCTTTAAGCCAGCCAACCAGCGGACACCGAGCTGCTTTAAGCCAGCCAACCAGCGGACACCGAGCTGCTTTAAGCCAGCCAACCAGCGGACACCGAGCTGCTTTAAGCCAGCCAACCAGCGGACACCGAGCTGCTTTAAGCCTGCCAACCAGTGGGCACTGAGCTGCTTTAAGCCAGCCAACCAGCGGGCACTGAGCTGCTTTAAGCCTGCCAACCAGCGGGCACTGAGCTGCTTTAAGCCTGCCAACCAGTGGGCACTGAACTGCTTTAAGCCTGCCAACCAGTGGGCACTGAGCTGCTTTAAGCCAGCCAACCAGTGGGCACTGAGCTGCTTTAAGCCTGCCAAACAGTGGGCTTTAAGCCTGCCAACCAGTGGGCACCGAGCTGCTTTAAGCCTGCCAACCAGTGGGCACCGAGCTGCTTTAAGCCAGCCAACCAGTGGGCACTGAGCTGCTTTAAGACAGCCAACCAGCGGGCACCGAGCTGCTTTAAGCCAGCCAACCAGTGGGCACCGAGCTGCTTTAAGAGGGCTGTTTATGGAACACAGATGACTCCAGAGGGAGCCAGATGGAAACTGATTTGGGCCGGGCCGGGCCCACCGAGCTGCTTTCTCTCTCTCCTCCTGCAGCGACCACAGAAACACCAACAGTGTGATTGCCGCTGTCCGTGGTGCTGAAGCTACAGCGTAAGACATCTCTAGTTTCTTACTTGTTTTTCCCTTGACTGAAACACTTCATTCCAGAAATCCTCATTTGTTTAGGATATACATTCTCTATTCCCTCAAACCTTGCTCTCTTTATGTGACCAATAGGGACTGACCTATAGCCTGTCATAACCACATTAATAACTTGGTTATAACTAACTACCAACACCGTAACATGTGTAAAAACATAATGGATGCAGAGGACGTGAAAAATAAACTCCAAACAGGAGACTGCTGGACTAAAGAAATCTCAGTTGACCAACGGTGTCCATTCATCAATCCTTGGTGGAACAGTAGGTGAATTTAGAGGCTGCTTGTGTTCAACTCCAACTTCTCTCGTCGTGAGAGACTTCTATCATACCCTGCTCTTTCAGGGCTAGATCACTGGGAAACATGACTTCCTCTCATCATACCCTGCTCTTTCAGGGCTAGATCACTGGGAAACATGACTTCCTCTCATCATACCCTGCTCTTTCAGGGCTAGATCACTGGGAAACATGACTTCCTCTCATCATACCCTGCTCTTTCAGGGCTAGATCACTGGGAAACATGACTTCCTCTCATCATACCCTGCTCTTTCAGGGCTAGATCACTGGGAAACATGACTTCCTCTCATCATACCCTGCTCTTTCAGGGCTAGATCACCGGGAAACATGACTTCCTCTCATCATACCCTGCTCTTTCAGGGCTAGATCACTGGTAAACATGACGACTTCCTCTCATCATACCCTGCTCTTTCAGGGCTAGATCACTGGGAAACCTGACTTCCTCTCATCATACCCTGCTCTTTCAGGGCTAGATCACTGGGAAACATGACGACTTTCTCTCATCATACCCTGCTCTTTCAGGGCTAGATCACTGCGAAACATGACTTCCTGCTTCTTATTGATCCCTTTCAGAACACCAGTATGCAGTTCACAGGAGGCTGGTGGCACCTTCATTAGGGAGGATGGCTCATAGTAACGGCTGGAACAGAATAAACAGAAAGGTATGACACTCATGAGCTCATGGAATGCATGTGTCTGATACCATTCCATTCACTCTATTCCAGACATTATTATGAGCCATCCTCCCCTCAGCAGCCTCCTGTGCTGCAGCCAGAGTTATAGAGCATAGTGGCATTGTGATGTTCTGCAAACCCATTCAAATAGCTGAGTTTCCCTCCCTACTACTCAGCAGCAGCAGTTTAACTGCTGTGCCCCAGCGCCCACCTAACAGCTCTGGAGCCAGGTGCAGCACTCGAGTCCATTACCTCCACTCCAGACAGGGCCTACACCTTCCCACTGGGACGCCATTTTGGATCTAATTCTCACCAGTCCCCTATCCAGCCGGTAGCTGCAGGCTTTAATCTAGTGGGCATCAGCGGCACAGTCCCATTACCTCCACTCCAGGCAGGGCCAAAACCTCTCCACTGGGCCACCATTTTGGATCTCCTCTCCTCTCCTACCCATCTGGATACTTGAGGCTCTAGTCTAGTGAGTATCAATGGCAACAGCTTGACAGAGGAGGGGATACAGGGATTAATAAACAGAGTCAGACTACAACACTCAGACTAGTAGTACAGCTATAAGCTCTTAATTCTGTTAGAGGCCAACCAACAGTTAACCTACATCTGCAGGCTGGGTGTCTAAATGGTGGTTTTTCATGCGCAGCTCTGGAAAGCAACAACATGCAATAGAATAGTAGTAGAGGAGGTATAGACCACCTGACTGTAGTCTAGTAGTAGAGGAGGTATAGACCACCTGACTGTAGTCTAGTAGTAGTAGAGGAGGTATAGACCACCTGACTGTAGTCTAGTAGTAGTAGAGGAGGTATAGACCACCTGACTGTAGTCTAGTAGAGGAGGTATAGACCACCACCTAACTGTAGTCTAGTAGAGGAGGTATAGACCACCACCTGACTGTAGTCTAGTAGTAGAGGAGGTATAGACCACCTGACTGTAGTCTAGTAGTAGAGGAGGTATAGACCACCTGACTGTAGTCTAGAAGTAGAGGAGGTATAGACCACCTGACTGTAGTCTAGTAGAGGAGGTATAGACCACCTGACTGTAGTCTAGTAGTAGAGGAGGTATAGACCTCCACCTGACTGTAGTCTAGTAGTAGAGGAGGTATAGACCACCTGACTGTAGTCTAGTAGAGGAGGTATAGACCACCACCTGACTGTAGTCTAGTAGTAGAGGAGGTATAGACCACCACCTGACTGTAGTCTAGTAGTAGAGGAGGTATAGACCACCTAACTGTAGTCTAGTAGTAGAGGAGGTATAGACCACCACCTAACTGTAGTCTAGTAGTAGAGGAGGTATAGACCACCTAACTGTAGTCTAGTAGTAGAGGAGGTATAGACCACCTAACTGTAGTCTAGTAGTAGAGGAGGTATAGACCACCACCTGACTGTAGTCTAGTAGTAGAGGAGGTAGACCACCTGACTGTAGTCTAGTAGTAGAGGTATAGACCACCTGACTGTAGTCTAGAAGTAGAGGAGGTATAGACCACCTGACTGTAGTCTAGTAGAGGAGGTATAGACCACCACCTGACTGTAGTCTAGTAGTAGAGGAGGTATAGACCACCTGACTGTAGTCTAGTAGTAGAGCAGGTATAGACCACCACCTGACTGTAGTCTAGTAGTAGAGGAGGTATAGACCACCTGACTGTAGTCTAGAAGTAGAGGAGGTATAGACCACCTGACTGTAGTCTAGTAGAGGAGGTATAGACCACCTGACTGTAGTCTAGTAGTAGAGGAGGTATAGACCACCACCTGACTGTAGTCTAGTAGTAGTAGAGGAGGTATAGACCACCTGACTGTAGTCTAGTAGTAGAGGAGGTATAGACCACCTGACTGTAGTCTAGTAGTAGTAGAGGAGGTATAGACCACCTGACTGTAGTCTAGTAGTAGAGGAGGTATAGACCACCTGACTGTAGTCTAGTAGTAGAGGAGGTATAGACCACCTGACTGTAGTCTAGAGTAGTAGAGGAGGTATAGACCACCTGACTGTAGTCTAGAAGTAGAGGAGGTATAGACCACCTGACTGTAGTCTAGTAGTAGAGGAGGTATAGACCACCTGACTGTAGTCTAGTAGTAGAGGAGGTATAGACCACCTGACTGTAGTCTAGTAGTAGAGGAGGTATAGACCACCTGACTGTAGTCTAGTAGTAGAGGAGGTATAGACCACCTGACTGTAGTCTAGAAGTAGAGGAGGTATAGACCACCTGACTGTAGTCTAGTAGTAGAGGAGGTATAGACCACCTGACTGTAGTCTAGTAGTAGAGGAGGTATAGACCACCACCTGACTGTAGTCTAGTAGTAGAGGAGGTATAGACCACCTGACTGTAGTCTAGTAGTAGAGGAGGTATAGACCACCTGACTGTAGTCTAGTAGTAGAGGAGGTATAGACCACCACCTGACTGTAGTCTAGTAGTAGAGGAGGTATAGACCACCTGACTGTAGTCTAGTAGTAGAGGAGGTATAGACCACCTGACTGTAGTCTAGTAGTAGAGGAGGTATAGACCACCACCTGACTGTAGTCTAGTAGTAGTAGAGGAGGTATAGACCACCACCTGACTGTAGTCTAGTAGTAGAGGAGGTATAGACCACCACCTGACTGTAGTCTAGTAGTAGAGGAGGTATAGACCACCTGACTGTAGTCTAGTAGTAGTGGAGGTATAGACCACCTGACTGTAGTCTAGTAGTAGAGGAGGTATAGACCACCTGACTGTAGTCTAGTAGTAGAGGAGGTATAGACCACCTGACTGTAGTCTAGTAGTAGAGGAGGTATAGACCACCACCTGACTGTAGTCTAGTAGTAGAGGAGGTATAGACCACCACCTGACTGTAGTCTAGTAGTAGAGGAGGTATAGACCACCACCTGACTGTAGTCTAGTAGTAGAGGAGGTATAGACCACCACCTGACTGTAGTCTAGTAGTAGAGGAGGTATAGACCACCACCTGACTGTAGTCTAGTAGTAGAGGAGGTATAGACCACCACCTGACTGTAGTCTAGTAGTAGAGGAGGTATAGACCACCACCTGACTGTAGTCTAGTAGTAGAGGAGGTATAGACCACCACCTGACTGTAGTCTAGTAGTAGAGGAGGTATAGACCACCACCTGACTGTAGTCTAGTAGTAGAGGAGGTATAGACCACCACCTGACTGTAGTCTAGTAGTAGAGGAGGTATAGACCACCTGACTGTAGTCTAGTAGTAGAGGAGGTATAGACCACCTGACTGTAGTCTAGTAGTAGAGGAGGTATAGACCACCTGACTGTAGTCTAGTAGTAGAGGAGGTATAGACCACCACCTGACTGTAGTCTAGTAGTAGAGGAGGTATAGACCACCACCTGACTGTAGTCTAGTAGTAGAGGAGGTATAGACCACCTGACTGTAGTCTAGTAGAGGAGGTATAGACCACCTGACTGTAGTCTAGTAGAGGAGGTATAGACCACCTGACTGTAGTCTAGTAGAGGAGGTATAGACCACCTGACTGTAGTCTAGAAGTAGAGGAGGTATAGACCACCTGACTGTAGTCTAGTAGTAGAGGAGGTATAGACCACCACCTGACTGTAGTCTAGTAGTAGAGGAGGTATAGACCACCACCTGACTGTAGTCTAGAAGTAGAGGAGGTATAGACCACCACCTGACTGTAGTCTAGTAGAGGTATAGACCACCACCTGACTGTAGTCTAGTAGAGGTATAGACCACCACCTGACTGTAGTCTAGTAGAGGAGGTATAGACCACCTGACTGTAGTCTAGTAGAGGAGGTATAGACCACCTGACTGTAGTCTAGTAGAGGAGGTATAGACCACCTGACTGTAGTCTAGAAGTAGAGGAGGTATAGACCACCTGACTGTAGTCTAGTAGAGGAGGTATAGACCACCTGACTGTAGTCTAGTAGAGGAGGTATAGACCACCTGACTGTAGTCTAGTAGAGGAGGTATAGACCACCTGACTGTAGTCTAGTAGAGGAGGTATAGACCACCTGACTGTAGTCTAGTAGAGGAGGTATAGACCGCCACCTGACTGTAGTCTAGTAGTAGAGGAGGTATAGACCGCCACCTGACTGTAGTCTAGAAGTAGAGGAGGTATAGACCGCCACCTGACTGTAGTCTAGAAGTAGAGGAGGTATAGACCGCCACCTGACTGTAGTCTAGAAGTAGAGGAGGTATAGACCACCTGACTGTAGTCTAGAAGTAGAGGAGGTATAGACCACCTGACTGTAGTCTAGTAGTAGAGGAGGTATAGACCACCTGACTGTAGTCTAGTAGAGGTATAGACCACCTGACTGTAGTCTAGTAGAGGTATAGACCACCTGACTGTAGTCTAGTAGAGGTATAGACCACCTGACTGTAGTCTAGTAGAGGTATAGACCACCTGACTGTAGTCTAGTAGAGGTATAGACCACCTGACTGTAGTCTAGTAGTAGAGGAGGTATAGACCACCTGACTGTAGTCTAGTAGTAGAGGAGGTATAGACCACCTGACTGTAGTCTAGTAGTAGAGGAGGTATAGACCACCTGACTGTAGTCTAGTAGTAGAGGAGGTATAGACCACCTGACTGTAGTCTAGTAGTAGAGGAGGTATAGACCACCTGACTGTAGTCTAGTAGTAGAGGAGGTATAGACCACCTGACTGTAGTCTAGTAGTAGAGGAGGTATAGACCACCTGACTGTAGTCTAGTAGTAGTAGTAGTGGAGGTATAGACCACCTGACTGTAGTCTAGTAGTAGTAGTAGTGGAGGTATAGACCACCTGACTGTAGTCTAGTAGTAGTAGGAGGTATAGACCACCTGACTGTAGTCTAGTAGAGGAGGTATAGACCACCTGACTGTAGTCTAGTAGAGGAGGTATAGACCACCTGACTGTAGTCTAGTAGAGGAGGTATAGACCACCACCTGACTGTAGTCTAGTAGAGGAGGTATAGACCACCTGACTGTAGTCTAGTAGAGGAGGTATAGACCACCTGACTAGTCTAGTAGAGGAGGTATAGACCACCTGACTGTAGTCTAGTAGAGGAGGTATAGACCACCTGACTGTAGTCTAGAAGTAGAGGAGGTATAGACCACCTGACTGTAGTCTAGAAGTAGAGGAGGTATAGACCACCTGACTGTAGTCTAGTAGAGGAGGTATAGACCACCTGACTGTAGTCTAGTAGAGGTGGTATAGACCACCTGACTGTAGTCTAGTAGAGGTGGTATAGACCACCTGACTGTAGTCTAGTAGAGGAGGTATAGACCACCTGACTGTAGTCTAGTAGAGGAGGTATAGACCACCTGACTGTAGTCTAGTAGTAGAGGAGGTATAGACCACCTGACTGTAGTCTAGTAGTAGAGGAGGTATAGACCATCTGACTGTAGTCTAGTAGTAGAGGAGGTATAGACCACCTGACTGTAGTCTAGTAGAGGAGGTGGTATAGACCACCTGACTGTAGTCTAGTAGTAGAGGTGGTATAGACCACCTGACTGTAGTCTAGTAGAGGAGGTATAGACCACCTGACTGTAGTCTAGTAGTAGAGGTGGTATAGACCACCTGACTGTAGTCTAGAAGTAGAGGTGACCTAGAGACCAGCTGTTGTACAAAACCTAAAATGTCATGTTTTTGTGATTAACAATGAATGCCCTGAAGGTTAGATTATTTAAGCTCACTATCTGAGTGACTCGTTAAGACTAAACCATCTCTTAGTAAATGATCAACACTGAGTTAGTTTGTAATAGACCGTCAACGTGGTGGAGGATACATGGACTAAGAGATATCTGACCTTGACCTTAAGAGAGGACTGCCATGTCAGTGTCACTCATTAACTTGCTGACCTGATAAGAGCTACTCTCTGCTTCCGGCAACATAGTTTATCACGTCCCAAATTCTGCAAGGCCTTGGACGGGCACCGTTACTTCTTGACAAGATCGACCGAGTAGCATCCTGTCCAAACCCAGGCACAGTAAGTCTACTTAGCAATCCCAAATGGCAACCTGCACCCTGTACAATGCACTACTTTAGACCAGGGCTTGTGGGCTCTGGTTGAAAAGTAGTGCACGACGTACGGAATAGGGTGCATTTTGGGACACAGTCGGCGTATCAGCTAAGGAAGCAGATTAAAGAGGTTCTGTGAGAAGCTAGCCAATCAGTATCTGTACTGCATTGAATACTAATGTGACCCATTTCTCATGTGTTTTTCCTGAATAAATGGGCTTAGCCCAACCTGTTCCTCTGTTATGCCTCAGATGGATACGAGATCACAACAGAAGGATTAGTCACGCAAATAAAAGAAAACAACGCAGTAGCCAGCCTAGTTACATCATGTTAATGACATCATTTCCTTGGTACATTTTGATCTGGACAGAAATAAATACAAATCGCCAAGACGATGAGGCCGCCCCTCGCCGAGACGGGGGGAGATGAGGCCGCCCCTCGCCGAGACGGGGGGAGATGAGGCCGCCCCTCGCCGAGACGGGGGGAGATGAGGCCGCCCCTCGCCGAGACGGGGGGAGATGAGGCCGCCCCTCGCCGAGACGGGGGGAGATGAGGCCGCCCCTCGCCGAGACGGGGGGAGATGAGGCAGGCCATCTGTGCCGCTCGCCGAGACGGGGGGAGATGAGGCCGCCCTACGCCGAGACGGGGTAGATAGGCCGCCCTCGCCACGGGGGGAGATGAGGCCGCTGCTACGCCGAGACGGGGGGAGATGAGGCCGCTGCTACGCCGAGACGGGGGAGATAGGCCGCCCTACGCCACGGGGGGAGATAGGCCGCCCCTACCCACGGGGGTAGATAGGCCGCCCCTACCCATGGTACATACTACTGCCCCTACCCACGGGGTAGATAGGCCGCCCCTACGCCACGGGGGTAGATACTACTGCTACCCACGGGGGGAGACATGGCATATGTGCCCATGGTAGCATGAAGTACCCAGGCCATCTGTGCTGCTACCCAGGGTACATACTGCTGTACCCAGGGACATACTGCTACCCAGGGGACATGCTGCTACCCATGGTACATACTGCTGTACCCAGGGTACATACTACTGCTACCCATGGTACATACTACTGCTACCCATGGTACATACTACTGCTACCCATGGTACATACTACTGCTACCCATGGTACATACTACTGCTACCCATGGTACATACTACTGCTACCCATGGTACATACTACTGCTACCCATGGTACATACTACTGCTACCCATGGTACATACTACTGCTACCCATGGACATACTACTGCTACCCATGGTACATACTGCTACCCATGGGACATACTACTGTAACCAGGCAGCACCCTGCTCCACTGGATCCACAAAGACAGCACTGCCACGGGCAGAACTCATACCAGGTGTGCTCTTCAGTCAGACTACTCGTTTCCCCAAACATGACAGACCTCCAGCAGTGTGAATGTGCAATACTGGAAGTCCAGGCTCTATTAGGTGTGTCCAACAACACGTATCCCTATAGATAGACTGGCCCTACCTATGACAGACCAGTCTGTCAACATTTCCATTCAAGCTGGTTGCAGAACAACAGTAGAGTGTTAAAAACAAAAAGGACCAAAGAGACTGAACACATTCAGCCTACAGAATGACATGGTCATAACATAAGGGTTGTTAGGATGAAGACAGACACACTGGTTATAGGAGAGGAAATCTGACCCACTCTGTCCTTCTCTGGGGAACTACCGATTAAACAAACAAACAAACAGAGACAGACGGGAGACCGAGAGAGGCAGACGGGAGACCGAGAGGCAGAGGGAGAGACGGGAGGAGACCGAGAGAGGCAGACGGGAGACCGAGAGAGGCAGACGGGAGACCGAGAGAGGCAGACGGGAGACCGAGAGAGGCAGACGGGAGACCGAGAGAGGCAGACGAGAGGGAGACGGGAGACCGAGAGAGGCAGACGGGAGACCGAGAGAGGCAGACGGGAGACCGAGAGAGGCAGACGGGGGGGAGACCGGGGAGAGAGGCAGACGGGGGGGAGACCGGGGGGAGAGAGGCAGACGAGAGGGAGACCGAGAGAGGCAGACGGGGGACCGAGAGAGGCAGACGGGGGGACCGAGAGAGAGGCAGACGGGGACCGAGAGAGGCAGACGGGGGACCGAGAGAGGCAGACGGGGGACCGAGAGAGGGCGGGGGAGACAGGGGGGACCGAGAGAGGCAGACGGGGGACCGGGCAGACGGGGGGACCGAGAGAGGCAGGACCGAGAGAGGCAGGGGACCGAGAGAGGCAGACCGAGAGAGGGGGGGAGGCCGGGGGACCGAGACGGGGGCAGACGAGAGAGGCAGACGGGGGGACCGGGGAGAGAGGCAGACGGGGGACCGAGAGAGGAGGCAGACGGGGGACCGAGAGAGGCAGACGGGGGGACCGAGAGAGCAGACGGGGACCGAGACGGGGACCGAGAGAGGGGGACCGAGAGAGGCAGACGGGGGACCGAGAGAGGCAGACGGGGGGACCGAGAGAGGCAGATGGGGGGAGATGAGGGGGAGTGAGATAGAGAGGAGAAGGGGGAGAGAGTAGAAGAGAGCGTGGTCACTTCAACAGTGCAGCCAACTGGAATGTAAGGACAGCCTCCAGCTCAACATATGGAAATGAACCTACTGTACACAGGCTCAACAAGGACCCTGGTACCCAATATGGAAATGAACCTACTGTACACAGGCTCAACAAGGACCCTGGCACCCAATATGGAAATGAACCTACTGTACACAAGCTCAACAACAAGAGCCTGGTACCCAATATGGAAATGAACCTACTGTACACAGGCTCAACAAGGACCCTTGCACCCAATATGGAAATGAACCTACTGTACACAGGCTCAACAAGGACCCTGGTACCCAATATGGAAATGAACCTACTGTACACAAGCTCAACAACAAGTAGCCTGGTACCCAATATGGAAATGAACATACTGTACACAGGCTCAACAAGGACCCTGGCACCCAATATGGAAATGAACCTACTGTACACAGGCTCAACAAGGACCCTGGTACCCAATATGGAAATGAACCTACTGTACACAAGCTCAACAACAAGTAGCCTGGTACCCAATATGGAAATGAACATACTGTACACAAGCTCAACAACAAGTAGCCTGGTACCCAATATGGAAATGAACCTACTGTACACAGGCTCAACAAGGACCCTGGTACCCAATATGGAAATGAACCTACTGTACACAAGCTCAACAACAAGTAGCCTGGTACCCAATATGGAAATGAACATACTGTACACAAGCTCAACAACAAGTAGCCTGGTACCCAATATGGAAATGAACCTACTGTACACAGGCTCAACAAGGACCCTGGTACCCAATATGGAAATGAACCTACTGTACACAAGCTCAACAACAAGTAGCCTGGTACCCAATATGGAAATGAACATACTGTACACAAGCTCAACAACAAGTAGCATGGTACCCAAACATAACTAATATTGTTATAGTCAAGGACAGTCCATATTTGGTGCTGTAACTGACAGAGCTCAGAGGTGCCACATTCATGGCTGTGTTGTTGTTATGGTTGTTTGTGGACAGATTTTAGAATCTGGATCTGGGTCAGGGGACCACAGGGGCCCAGCAGAGCAGAGGAGAGGTGTAAGTAACAGCTGTAACACAGGGGGGGGGGGGGGGGAATCAGAAGTAGTCCCATCCCAGAGAGAATGAACAGAGACTAGATCAGGGCGATGTAACTGGGGAGGACAGAGCACTGAGCAGTCACCTAACCACTGCCTGTCTTCCTGGGAACATCCCCTATTCCCTAGCCAACTAGTTTAGACCAAGACCATATGACTGCGGTAAAGAAACTAGCGCACTTTATAGGGAGTCATTTGGGACACAGAATATGTCTGACATGCCTGAACTGCTCTGCAAATGAAAACAGGCTAGATCAAGTCCCAAGCCCTCCATATGGGAAGTTAACGACCCCTGAACTAGAGGATAGTGCAAGACATCACGTGAAACACATTCATTAATACCAAATGAGTTATTCAGTCTCCAGACAACGTGGTCAGATATCCCTCCTCTGTAACAAGGCTGGCCAGACTAACAAGGAGTCCTCTGGGCAAGCTGCCTTCTGGCAACAGATAAACCACCATGGGAACATTCATCAAGGCCTCAGAGACTTCCAGAGGGGTTTTAGAGAGAGTAGTTAAGACAGGGAAGGCAGTAGTGTGGTCAGAGGGGTTTTAGAGAGAGTAGTTAAGACAGGGAAGGCAGTAGTGTGGACAGAGGGGTTTTAGATAGAGTAGTTAAGACAGGGAAGGCAGTAGTGTGGACAGAGGGGTTTTAGAGAGAGTAGTTAAGACAGGGAAGGCAGTAGTGTGGACAGAGGGGTTTTAGAGAGAGTAGTTAAGACAGGGAAGGCAGTAGTGTGGACAGAGGGGTTTTAGATAGAGTAGTTAAGACAGGGAAGGCAGTAGTGTGGACAGAGGGGTTTTAGAGAGAGTAGTTAAGACAGGGAAGGCAGTAGTGTGGACAGAGGGGTTTTAGAGAGAGTAGTTAAGACAGGGAAGGCAGTAGTGTGGACAGAGGGGTTTTAGAGAGAGTAGTTAAGACAGGGAAGGCAGTAGTGTGGTCAGAGGGGTTTTAGAACAAAGCAATGCATAGTAGTTAAGACAGGGAAGGCAGTAGTGTGGATCTTCAGAGGGGTTTTAGAGAGAGTAGTTAAGACAGGGAAGGCAGTAGTGTGGACATCCTCTATTGTCAAGAGATATAAGAACAAAGCAATGCATAGGCCACTACATCAAATAAATAGCATCTCATTCCAGTAGGGTTGTAACGAGTACCAGCACCGTGACAAAACAATGCCTGATCTTCCACGGGGGAGGCAGCAGGTAGGGTTAGGGGGAGGCAGCAGGTAGGGTTGGGGAGGCAGCAGGTAGGGTTCCGGGGAGGCAGCAGGTAGGGTTAGGGGGAGGCAGCAGGTTGCCTCGCGGTTTAGAGCGTTGGGCCAGTAACAGAAAAGTCTCTGGTTTGAATCCTCGAGCCGGCAAAGGTTCTGTCGTTGAGCAGGGCCATTACCCTCAAAAACAACCGCTGCCCGCTCTGTCCCGACGCTGCCCCGCTCCGCTCTGTCCCGCTCCGTCCGCGTGCCCCCGCTCCGCTCTCCGCCCCGGCGTCCCGCTCCGTCCCGTGCCCCGCTCCGCTCTGTCCCGGCGTGCTCCGTCCCGCGTGCCCGCTCCCGCTGCCCCGCTGTCCGTGCCCGCGTCAGCGTGCCCGCGCTCCGCTCTGTCCCGTGCCCCGCTCCGTGCCCCGCTCCCGCTCTCCGGCGTCCGCTCCGTCCCGGCGTGTGCCCGCTCCCGCGTGCCCCGCTCCGCTCCGTCCCGGCGTGCCCCGCTCCTGTCCCCGAGCGTGCCCGCTCCGTGCCCCGCTCCGCTCCGCTCCGCTCCGTCCCCGTGCGTGCCCCGCTCCGCTCTGTCTCCGACGTGCCCCGCTCCGCTCTGTCCCGCTCCGCGTGCCCCGCTCCGCTCTGTCCCGCTCCGTGCCCCGGCGTGCCCCGCTCCGCTCCTCCGCTCTGTCCGCTCCGTGCGTGCCCCGCTCCGCTCTGTCCCGACGTGCCCCGCTCTGTCCCGACGTGCCCCGCTCCGCTCCTGCTCTGTCCCGACGTGCTCCGCTCCGCTCCGTCCCGACGTGCCCCGCTCCGCTCCGTCCCGACGTGCCCCGCTCCGCTCCGTCCCGACGTGCCCCGCTCTGCTCTGTCCCGACGTGCCCTGCCCTGCTCTGTCCTCATTGACACTGATGACTATGACACCTATATACAGGGTCTGGTTAAATTGCCCCATTTGGCTGTGTGACAGGAGGCCGTTCCTTCGGTCAGGGTTCACTGAAGCACAGCTCCTGCCAGGGAGGCAGCTCAAGACACGCACCGCCGGTTGATTGACACACTAACAATGGTAGTGCACTGTACAGCCCGCCCACCCACCCCACAGCAGCAACTCCCCCCACAGCAGCACCTCCACCCACCCACCCCACCCAGCAGCACCTCCCCCCCACAGCAGCACCTCCACCCCCACCCACCCCACAGCAGCACCTCCAACCACCCACCCCACAGCAGCACCTCCAACCACCCACCCCACAGCAGCACCTCTACCCACCCACCCCACAGCAGCACCTCTACCCACCCACCCCACAGCAGCACCTCCACCCACCCCCAGCAGCCACCCCCCCCAGCAGCCCCCCCCCCCCCCCCCAGCCGCCAAACACAGGTTATCCTACTTCCAGCGTTTCCAGAGGGGATTTTGGCCAATATATTTCTTAAAACACATCACTGATTCACTAAAGAGATCCCACCGTCTGTCTGTTAGGGCAGATCAAACGGCCTGGCACACCTGCTCTGTGGTTGCTGCATGCCTGCACAGGTTTAACTCCTCAGACGCAGTTCACATTGATGTGGTTCAGCAACTGTTTTCAACTACTGAGCCAGGTATGACGCGAGGCTGAGGCTCCATCACAAACCCATAGACCTTGGCTACCAGTTTAGGGGCTTTTTATACTTACAGAATATGTGACGTAACAACTGTCTGGCTTCCACATCAGATGTGCAGCTTTGTCTGTTTACAGTATCCTTACATTTGCCTTGAATGTGGACACCTGAAGACACATTGGATCTCTCCTCTGTACTGCATGTTCTTTGGCAGTAGAAATGACGACAAGGGCTGTGGACTCGCTTGAGTTTTAATAGAAACACATGTAGGATCCAACTCCATCTGAACTAGAGTTGCTGAAGACAGAACACAACAGTATGTGGCTGCTGACCCCTCTGCTCCAACAGCCTGTCAGCCAGGGAAACCAGGGCACACACAGACACACACACAGACAGACACACACACAGACAGACACACACACAGACAGACACACACAGCAGACAGGGAAACAGACAGACACACAGACACACAGACAGACACACAGACACACAGACAGACACACAGACACACACAGACACACACACACAGACAGACACACAGACAGACACACAGACAGACACACACACAGACACACACACACACACACACACACACAGACACACACAGACACACAGACAGACACACAGACAGACAGACACACAGACAGACAGACACACAGACAGACACAGGGCAGCAGCTTGCAGACAAGAAGCTTTCTTGCCTTCTTTGCTTGCATCTCACCCAGCCACGATCAGATATGCTTGAGGCTCTCTCTGTGCTGTGTGCACTCAACAGCAGCCAATCTGGGACTACACTAATGACAAATGTTGGGGACTGTTGGTGCACTGTTAAAAATGTAGGCTATTCCCAGCAGTGGGTCACAACAAATGTTCTGGATTAAAAGAGATTAAGCCACACCCCTCACACCAATCAAAAATAAACAGTAAGCGGACAGGCCAAGCAGAACAACAAAAAGCCTCCTTTAAAGAAGGTTGAATTGATTAACGAGGGAAGAAAAAAAAAAGACTTCATTTATTTTTTTTAAACGCATTCCTGTCATAAAAGACCATCTTCCAAAGGGGCAATGATGGAAGCAGTAGTTCATCAGAGAAACAAAGATCTCATCTAAAAACATGTATTATTTTGTCATTAGCGATAACACTGAGGATATCAGACAACGTCACCGGAGGTCAGGGGCCGCGTCAACTTCACATCAATCACCATTGTGATTGCTGTCAGTCTTCAGTTTGATAAATTACAGATTCAGACTGACTCAAACAACCCAAATTCATAACAAACAGAGTGTTGATTGGAATATGAAAACAGAATGGGGCCTAAATGTATTAAATCCACAGCTGGACATCCTGGACAAAAACACAGAGTTGGGCTGAAGAAAAGTTTGCTAATTTAGAGTAGGTATATTCTTCCCAATAGCTATTTAATTTCAGTCAAGACCTCAAAATCACCACCTGCAACCAAAACAACACCTTTCCCTGAGTGTCAATGCAGATAAATAGCTGGTAGATCTTGTAACAGAGAGTCTTTGTCCTTCAGCTACACCTTCATGTAATACCACAGGATGTAGCTACTCCTGAAAAGGCATCTCTCTCTCTCTCTCCAGACCAAGAACAGCACAGGCCAATGTTTTGTACTCAGATTGTAGAGATGAAGTGACAGGATGGGGGAAATCATCATATTATCGTGTAGGTATTGTGTGTGTGTTGAGTTGCCTAAAAAATAGCTACTGTGTTGTCAAAGTACCAGCAGGCTCTGAACTCATGTCAGGTGTTAACTGGCAAACATTCAATGGACCACGATGAGTTTAGGCTGAAGTTTGATTTACATTCTCCTCGATCTGGACAACTAAAGAAGAAGTAGTTAATTCACTGGTTAGATAAAGTTGGATGAATAAACACTGCGGTTGTTAAGTTATTGGATTAGCAAAAAAAAGTCGGCTAACTAGAAACACTGGAACTAAATTAAGACATAACAAACATACGAGGTACCGTGAACACAACCAAAACATCAGGATAAGCGACAATAACTACATGTATAGGCCAGATATGTGTGGATGTTTGAACATTGTAAAAGGTTAGCTGCTCGCTAAGCAGAGAAAACATAGCAGGCTAACAAGCTAACCAAAATACGCGCTAGTTGGTTTGACTTGAATAGCTCATTGAAAACTATGACTTTTAGTCATCTATATACCTGTAATGAAATGCCCTCCATAAAAACGGGATAAATCAGCTGGCTTGTAAAGACATCAGTAGGACCCAATGTTCAAACCTCGGGATAACTATGTGACTACAGCAGAGGGGGAGGGCTGCTGTGCGGACTGGGCCTGCGGTGTCTTGGTTCTCTGTCGCTCTCAATTTATACAGACAAAAAACGACAAATGTCGGATTGCACCTCGACCACTGGCCCAATTTCCCTCAAACCGGGGTCGCTGGATGCCAAAATAATACCGGTTTGACACGCAACGCTTCCCTGGTGGAGCATCGTGGATATTTTTGAAAGAAAAAACAGAGGGAAGAAAAAAAAACTCACCGCATTAATTTCTCTTCTCCTCGCAGATCCAAGATGGCTGTGTACTCTAACATCGAGGATGCTGGGTATACAGCCTTTACCCTCTGACCCTGCCTCAACCTCCAAAGGCATCTCCTGTAGCTGTTGCCGTGTTGGGCGCGTGCTCTTTCTGCTTCTGTTGCCACCGAAGCATCGTCTCCCTCGCTTCATGTTTCTCTCTAAACAGACCGTGAAACATCTTCCGTGACCGAGCATGATCTATATAGACATTGAAGACGTGAATTGTGACGTGGCCTATGAAATGGCATTAGAAATATGACACATTAAATGTAAATAATTGTTTTCGTCCCCCCCCCCATCTCCCTTTCATCACAGAACCTCACTGTTTTGTCATTTGTTGCAGACAAAATTATACACATGTAATTGAACAATTTGATAGTGTGCTAATTGGAATTAATTCTCAGTTGCATGGGGTCATGGGCTAAAAAGTGATGATGATTGTGATGATGATATGGAGACACTGTCCCATATGGAAGAGAGTTTAAATGATATTGAAGTGATATGACTAACTTTAATGTGCAAGATGCCCAACCATGTTGTATGTATTGTATGTTTTCTTTGACAGACAACCACCATTTTCCTCACCGTTCAGTGTTTATCCTCTTTTAATCTGACAGTTTTCAGGTTATAAATAAAAGAAAATGCTCTTTCGAGGCAACAAGAGATGTTAATAGATGAGCCAGTGTTATTACCACTCCGGCTCACTCACTCATAGCTCAACCTCTTCTGCACAGAACATTACATATACCGCAAAACTAATATTTCATTCAATCTTTCTGCTTTTATGGGAAATACAAGGTCACGGTAAATATTGCATGATGAATCTCACATATGTGTCAATGTAATATGGAGATCAGTTGCGTTTCTACATGTGCAGTGTCATTCATTGATTTATGGCTCAATTTATTTTTATACACAAAAGATAGAGATATCTGGTGGTTGCTGCTCGTGCTTCTGTTGACTGCCCCCTGTTGGTAAGGAAGTGAACTACTACAGATCTGTTCTTTCAGCGTACTGAGCGTACAGTTACTGTAGCATCAGCATACCCTGGGCAATGAATATCAGACAGTTGCCCACTTTAAATTGACTTTGCATCATTCATTCACACCTCTTGCATGTTTAGGCCAACATCGTTGTTCCCTGGGTGGAACCAGAGTCTTCATCTCATTTAATGAATCTGTCCTTTGTGCTGTTGTTTGTCAATGGTCAGGTCGTCTGTTGATGTTACCCAGACTATGCTTCGGTTGACCTATACCTTTCTGTTTGGGCAGCTCTACAATAGCTAGATATCCTCTCTTCTCCTCCAGACCAAGACAGGTCTCAATGGGCCAGTGACAGGAGCGGTAAGGGACTGACTGACTCTCATCCAGGTGTGTATAAAGCAGCTCGTCCAGGTGTGTATAAAGCAGCTCGTCCAGGTGTGTATAAAGCAGCTCGTCCAGGTGTGTATAAAGCAGCTCGTCCAGGTGTGTATAAAGCAGCTCGTCCAGGTGTGTATAAAGCAGCTCGTCCAGGTGTGTATAAAGTCCAGGTGTGTATAAAGCAGCTCGTCCAGGTGTGTATAAAGCAGCTCGTCCAGGTGTGTATAAAGCAGCTCGTCCAGGTGTGTATAAAGCAGCTCGTCCAGGTGTGTATAAAGCAGCTCGTCCAGGTGTGTATAAAGCAGCTCGTCCAGGTGTGTATAAAGCAGCTCGTCCAGGTGTGTATAAAGCAGCTCGTCCAGGTGTGTATAAAGCAGCTCGTCCAGGTGTGTATAAAGCAGCTCGTCCAGGTGTGTATAAAGCAGCTCGTCCAGGTGTGTATAAAGCAGCTCGTCCAGGTGTGTATAAAGCAGCTCGTCCAGGTGTGTATAAAGCAGCTCGTCCAGGTGTGTATAAAGCAGCTCGTCCAGGTGTGTATAAAGCAGCTCGTCCAGGTGTGTATAAAGCAGCTCGTCCAGGTGTGTATAAAGCAGCTCGTCCAGGTGTGTATAAAGCAGCTCGTCCAGGTGTGTCCAGGTGTGTATAAAGCAGCTCGTCCAGGTGTGTATAAAGCAGCTCGTCCAGGTGTGTATAAAGCAGCAGGTGTGTATAAAGCAGCTCGTCCAGGTGTGTATAAAGCAGCAGGTGTGTATAAAGCAGCTCGTCCAGGTGTGTATAAAGCAGCTCGTCCAGGTGTGTATAAAGCAGCTCGTCCAGGTGTGTATAAAGCAGCTCGTCCAGGTGTGTATAAAGCAGTATAAAGCAGCTCGTCCAGGTGTGTATAAAGCAGCTCGTCCAGGTGTGTATAAAGCAGCTCTCAGGTGTGTATAAAGCAGCTCGTCCAGGTGTGTATAAAGCAGCTCGTCCAGGTGTGTATAAAGCAGCTCGTCCAGGTGTGTATAAAGCAGCTCGTCCAGGTGTGTATAAAGCAGCTCGTCCAGGTGTGTATAAAGCAGCTCGTCCAGGTGTGTATAAAGCAGCTCGTCCAGGTGTGTATAAAGCAGCTCGTCCAGGTGTGTATAAAGCAGCTCGTCCAGGTGTGTATAAAAGCTCGTCCAGGTGTGTATAAAGCAGCTCGTCCAGGTGTGTATAAAGCAGCTCGTCCAGGTGTGTGTATAAAGCAGCTCGTCCAGGTGTGTATAAAGCAGCTCGTCCAGGTGTGTATAAAGCAGCTCGTCCAGGTGTGTATAAAGCAGCTCGTCCAGGTGTGTATAAAGCAGCTCGTCCAGGTGTGTATAAAGCAGCTCGTCCAGGTGTGTATAAAGCAGCTCGTCCAGGTGTGTATAAAGGCTGTCCAGGTGTGTATAAAGCAGCTCGTCCAGGTGTGTATAAAGCAGCTCGTCCAGGTGTGTATAAAGCAGCTCGTCCAGGTGTGTATAAAGCAGCTCGTCCAGGTGTGTATAAAGCAGCTCTCCAGGTGTGTATAAAGCAGCTCGTCCAGGTGTGTATAAAGCAGCTCGTCCAGGTGTGTATAAAGCAGCTCGTCCAGGTGTGTATAAAGCAGCTCGTCCAGGTGTGTATAAAGCAGCTCGTCCAGGTGTGTATAAAGCAGCTCGTCCAGGTGTGTATAAAGCAGTCCAGGTGTGTATAAAGCAGCTCGTCCAGGTGTGTATAAAGCAGCTCAGTCCAGGTGTGTATAAAGCAGCTCGTCCAGGTGTGTATAAAGCAGCTCGTCCAGGTGTGTATAAAGCAGCTCGTCCAGGTGTGTATAAAGCAGCTCGTCCAGGTGTGTATGTGTCCAGGTGTGTATAAAGCAGCTCGTCCAGGTGTGTATAAAGCAGCTCGTCCAGGTGTGTATAAAGCAGCTCGTCCAGGTGTGTATAAAGCAGCTCGTCCAGGTGTGTATAAAGCAGCTCGTCCAGGTGTGTATAAAGCAGCTCGTCCAGGTGTGTATAAAGCAGCTCGTCCAGGTGTGTATAAAGCAGCTCGTCCAGGTGTGTATAAAGCAGCTCGTCCAGGTGTGTATAAAGCAGCTCGTCCAGGTGTGTATAAAGCAGCTCGTCCAGGTGTGTATAAAGCAGCTCGTCCAGGTGTGTATAAAGCAGCTCGTCCAGGTGTGTATAAAGCAGCTCGTCCAGGTGTGTATAAAGCAGCTCGTCCAGGTGTGTATAAAGCAGCTCGTCCAGGTGTGTATAAAGCAGCTCGTCCAGGTGTGTATAAAGCAGCTCGTCCAGGTGTGTATAAAGCAGAGTATCCAGGTGTGTATAAAGCAGCTCGTCCAGGTGTGTATAAAGCAGCTCGTCCAGGTGTGTATAAAGCAGCTCGTCCAGGTGTGTATAAAGCCCATTCAGCAGCTCGTCCAGGTGTGTATAAAGGAGCTCGTCCAGGAGCATGTATAAAGAGCTCGTCCAGGTGTGTATAAAGCAGCTCGTCCAGGTGTGTATAAAGCAGCTCGTCCAGGTGTGTATAAAGCAGCTCGTCCAGGTGTGTATAAAGCAGCTCGTCCAGGTGTGTATAAAGCAGCTCGTCCAGGTGTGTATAAAGCAGCTCGTCCAGGTGTGTATAAAGCAGCTCGTCCAGGTGTGTATAAAGCAGCTCGTCCAGGTGTGTATAAAGCAGCTCGTCCAGGTGTGTATAAAGCAGCTCGTCCAGGTGTGTATGTCCAGGTGTGTATAAAGCAGCTCGTCCAGGTGTGTATAAAGCAGCTCGTCCAGGTGTGTATAAAGCAGCTCGTCCAGGTGTGTATAAAGCAGCTCGTCCAGGTGTGTATAAAGCAGCTCGTCCAGGTGTGTATAAAGCAGGTCCAGGTGTGCAGCTCGTCCAGGTGTCAGTCCCAGCTCGTCCAGGTGTGTATGCGTCCAGGTGTGCCAGGTGTGTATAAAGCAGTCAGGTGTGTATCAGAGTCCAGGTGTGCAGCTCAGGTGTGTATAAAGGGCACCAGATGGTATAAAACATGTGTATAAAGCAGCTGGTCCAGGTGTATAAAGCAGGTCAGGGTGTATAAAGCAGCTCGTCCAGGTGTGTATAAAGCATCAGGTGTGTATCCAGGTGTGTATAAAGCAGGCAGGTGTGTATAAAGATCTGGCTTCTGCCAGAGCCAACCCAACATCTGAGATGATGAGAATGGGTACATAAAGGGAACATTGGCGTTGCATGCAAACAAATATGGCCACTCAGAGCAGACAGTGGATCAGGTGATAGGTAATTAGACTCAGCAAAATATGGGGAACCACAAATATGGCCAGAGCAGACAGTGGATCAGGGTAATTAACTAAATATGGCCACTCAGAGCAGACAGTGGATCAGGGTAATTAACTAAATATGACTAATGATTCCATTCTACAAGGCTGAATGAACACAGTTATTAATTAATGTACTATTTTTTAAACATGGCTGTGTTGGCTTGAACTCTTGAAGTGGTGGCTTCCACTGTGAGGAGGGAGAGCGAGAGCGAGAGAGAGAGAGGGAGGAATGGAGAGAGAGAGGGAGGAATGGAGAGATGGAGGGAGGGAGGAATGGAGAGAGGGAGGGAGGAATGGAGAGAGGGAGGGAGGGAGAGGGAGGGAGGGAGGAATGGAGAGAGGGAGGGAGGAATGGAGAGAGGGAGGGAGGAATGGAGAGAGGGAGGGAGGAATGGAGAGAGGGAGGGAGGAATAGAGAGAGGGAGGGAGGGAGGAATGGAGAGAGGGAGGGAGGGAGGAATGGGTGTTGGGTGGAAGGTAGAGCAGCCGAGCTATCTGTCTGATTAGCGAACTGTCAGTCACAAGCTTGCCCTGTGCCATGTTTCCAAACCTATCACATTGAACGCAGCTTAGAGAGAGACAGCAACCAATGTGGGAAAATAAACCCACGCTAATTGTCTTGAAGTTAAGATGAAGCAAATTCATCCATAATGGAGGAAATTAAGTTGACACATGACTACGGGGTTTTCTAAAAAAAATGGACTTTTCTTCAGTTCTGTATAAGAGCCAGTTTATAAGGTAATGGGTTCCAAAACAGAGGACATTTGTCACAACAAACAAAAAAACTTTACAAAAAGATAAAACTGTATCAGACCCCTTTGACTTCTTCCACATTTTGTTAGGTTACAGCCTTATTTTAAAATGTATTAAATAGTTTATCCCCCTCATCAATCTAAACACATTACCCCATAATTACAAAATTATAATTTAGACATTTTTGCACATTTATTTTTTTATTTTTTTTATTTTTTAAATGGAAACATTCCATTTTCATAAGTATTCAGTACTTTGTTGAAACACCTTTGGCAGCGATTGCAGCCTCGAGTCTTCTTGGGTATGATGCTACAATCTTGACACACCTGTATTTGGGGAGTTCTTCCCATTCTACTCTACAGATCCTCTCAAGCTCTGTCAGGTGGGATGGGGAGCATCGCTGCACAGCTATTTTCAGGTCTCTCCAGAGATGTTAGATCAGGTTCAAGTCTAGGCTCTGGCTGGGACACTCAAGGACATTCAGAGACTTGTCCTGAAGCCACTCCTGCGCTGTCTTGGCTGTGGGCTTAGCGTCGTTGTCCTGTTGGAAGGTGAACCTTCACCCCAGTCTGAGGTCCTGAGCGCTTTGGAGCAGGTTTTCATCAAGGATCTCACTGTACTGTGCTCCATTAATCTTTACCTCGATCCTGACTAGTCTCCCTGACGCTGAAAAACATCCCAACAGCATGTTGCTGCCACCACTATGCTTCACCGTAGGGATGGTGCCTGGTTTCCTCCAGACGTGACGCTTGGCATTCAGGCCAAAGAGTTCAAACTTGGTTTCATCAGACCAGAGAATCTTGTTTCTCATTGTCTAAGAGACCTTAGGTGCCTTTTGGAAAACTCCAAGCATGAGGTCATGTGTATTTTACAGAGGAGTGGCTTCAGTCTGGCCTCTCTACCATAAAGGCCTGATTGGTGGAGTGCTGCAGAGATGGTTGTCCTTCTGGAAGGTTCTCCCATCTCCACAGAGGAACTAGATCTCTGTCAGAGTGACCATCCTTGACCAAGGCCCTTCTCCCCCATTTGCGGCCAGCTTTAGGAAGAGTCTAGGTGGTTCCAAACGTCCTCCATTTAAGAATGATGGTGGCCACTGTGTTCTCAGGGAACTTCAATGCTGCAGAAATGTTTTGGTGCCCTTCCCCAGATCTGTGCCTACGACACAATCCTGTCTTAGAGCTCTTCGGACAATTCCATCAAATCAAATCGATCTCATTGCTTGTTTTTTTTCTCTGACCTGCACTGTCAACTGTGGGAGCTTATAAAGACAGGTGTGTGCCTTTCCAAATCCGTTTCAATCAATTGAATTTACACAGGTGGACTCCAATCGAGTTGTAGAAACATTTCAAGGATGATCAATGGAAACAGGATGCACCTGTGCTCAATTTCGAGTCTCATAGCAAAGAGTCTGAATACATATGTAAATAAGGTGTTTTTTTATTTATTTTTATACATTTGCAAAAAGAAAAATGAACAACCTGTTTTCTCTATGTCATTATGGTGTATTGTGATGTCATTATGGTGTATTGTGATGTCATTATGGGGTATTGTGATGTCATTATGGTGAATTGTGATGTCATTATGGTGTATTGTGATGTCATTATGTTGTATTGTGATGTCATTGTGGTGTATTGTGATGTCATTATGGTGTATTGTGATGTCATTGTGATGTCATTGTGTATTGTGATGTCATTATGGTTTATTGTGATGTCATTATTGTGATGTCATTATGGTGTATTGTGATGTCATTGTGGTGTATTGTGATGTCATGTACTGAGGATGTTTTATTTTATTTAATCCATTTTAGAATAAGGCTGTAATGTAACAAAATGTGGAAAAAGGGAAGGGGTCTGAATGCTTTCCGAAGGCAGTGTATATCAGTATATTGACAAAGTAAGAAATTACCGGAGAGAGAGCAGATAGATATCCAAAATATTCTTTGTGACTTTCTTTTTTCCCAATGCAGTACAGAATGTTAAGGAAGCAGCGTTCAGCAGGACTTGTGAGTTACATAGTCCTGTGTCCCACAGTGATACATGGAAGTGGAACCAATGAACTGTCACACATCCTCCCAGACTGCACTCCTATTCTACTTCCTCTTCTTCTCATCTCTGCCACTTCTTCTTCTTCTTCTTCTTGTTACTGTTGCCTTTTCCAACAGTCTGAATAGGGAGACAGTAGATGTGCATCGGGATGTTCTTGTAATAGCTGGTTACAACGGGCCTGAGAAAACATAGAGAGACAGCATGGTGTAAATACAGAGACAGCATCTGTAGAAGAAACTGTACTACCAGGCATCAACAGGAGAGACAGCATGGTGTAAATAGAGACACAGCATCTGTAGAATAAACTGTACTACCAGGCATCAACAGGAGAGACAGCATGGTATAAATACAGACACAGCATCTGTAGAAGAAACTGTACTACCAGGCATCAACAGGAGTAGACAGCATGGTGTAAATACAGACACAGCATCTGTAGAAGAAACTGTACTACCAGGCATCAACAGGAGAGACAGCATGGTGTAAATACAGACACAGCATCTGTAGAATAAACTGTACTACCAGGCATCAACAGGAGAGACAGCATGGTGTAAATACAGACACAGCATCTGTAGAATAAACTGTACTACCAGGCATCAACAGGAGTAGACAGCATGGTGTAAATACAGAGACACAGCATCTGTAGAATAAACTGTACTACCAGGCATCAACAGGAGTAGACAGCATGGTGTAAATACAGACACAGCATCTGTAGAAGAAACTGTACTACCAGGCATCAACAGGAGTAGACAGCATGGTGTAAATACAGACACAGCATCTGTAGAAGAAACTGTACTACCAGGCATCAACAGGAGAGACAGCATGGTGTAAATACAGACACAGCATCTGTAGAATAAACTGTACTACCAGGCATCAACAGGAGTAGACAGCATGGTGTAAATACAGACACAGCATCTGTAGAAGAAACTGTACTACCAGGTATCAACAGGAGAGACAGCATGGTGTAAATACAGACACAGCATCTGTAGAAGAAACTGTACTGCCAGGCATCAACAGGTTACCAGTAGGTTATCTCCTTTGGGAGGAGACTGTACTGCCAGGCATCAACAGGTTACCAGTAGGTTATCTCCTTTGGGAGGAGACTGTACTGCCAGGTATCGACAGGTTACCAGTAGGTTATCTCCTTTGGGAGGAGACTGTACTACCAGGCATCGACAGGTTACCAGTAGGTTATCTCCTTTGGGAGGAGACTGTACTACCAGGTATCGACAGGTTACCAGTAGGTTATCTCCTTTGGGAGGAGACTGTACTACCAGGCATCGACAGGTTACCAGTAGGTTATCTCCTTTGGGAGGAGACTTACTACCAGGCATCGACAGGTTACCAGTAGGTTATCTCCTTTGGGAGGAGACTGTACTACCAGGCATCGACAGGTTACCAGTAGGTTATCTCCT
>NW_025748188.1:32500-35000 GCF_021184085.1 Oncorhynchus gorbuscha | reverse complement strand
GTCTCTCTCCCTCTCTCCTCAGCTATCTGTCTGGGGTCCTTCAGGATACCTTACTGTCTCTCTTCTCTCCTCAGCTATCTGTCTGGGGTCCTTCAGGATACCTTACTGTCTCTCTCCTTCT
Organism: Oncorhynchus gorbuscha; assembly: GCF_021184085.1. NCBI lineage: Eukaryota > Metazoa > Chordata > Actinopteri > Salmoniformes > Salmonidae > Oncorhynchus > Oncorhynchus gorbuscha. The sequence continues at coordinate 34,879 of NW_025748188.1, read as the reverse complement.
CTCTCCTCAGCTATCTGTCTGGGGTCCTTCAGGATACCTTACTGTCTCTCTCCCTCTCTCTCCTCAGCTATCTGTCTGGGGTCCTTCAGATACCTTACAGGAGATCAGACTTTCATCCTAGAGCTATCTGTCTGGGGTCCTGATACAGGTATTAACCCCTAATATATCTCCTCAGCTATCTGTCTGGGGTCCAGGTAACCTTACTGACCCCTTCTCTCCTCAGCATATCTGTCTGGGGTCCAGGTATTAACCCCTAACTCTCTCCCTGTTACCTTATCACTAACCTTTAACAGCTACTATCATCTCTGGGGTCCAGGTAACCATACTGTCTCTGGGTACTATCATATCTCTGTGGTCCAGGTATTAACTGGGGTCTCCCCTGTTACCTTATCACTAACCTTTTAACCTCAGCTATCTGTCTGGGGTCCAGGCAACCTTACTGACTCTCTAACTCTCTTCTCTCCTAACTCTGTCTGGTCCAGGTACCTTATGACTCTCTGACCTCTACTATTCTTCAGGGATCTGTCTGGAGGTCCATTGTAATAATAACAGGTTAAACTGACGACAGGCAGCCTCAGCTATCTGTCTGGCAGGACCTTCAGACAGACAGCCAGACAGACAGACTTCAGACCTCAGCTATCTGTCTGGACAGACAGACAGACAGACAGACAGACAGACAGTCTTGGTATTTCTCTGCCTCAGCTATCTGTCTGAGAAAGCTCCTTGAGAGGAGGGGACAAGGAGGGGGACAAGGAGGAGCTATCTGGAGGAGGGGACAAGGAGGAGGACAAGGAGGAGGGGACTTCTCCTCAGCTACAAGGAGGGGGGAAGAGAGAGAACCTTTATGGAGAGAAGGACAAGGAGAGCTATCTGTCTGGGGTCCTTCAGGATACCTTACTGTTCTCTCTCCCTCTCTTCTCTCTCCTCAGAGAGAGAGGGAGAGGAGAGGAGAGGATGCCTTACTGTCTCTCTCCCTCTCTCTTCTCTCTCAGCTATCTGTCTGGAGGACAAGGAGAGACCTTACTGACAAGGAGAGGACCTCAGCTATCTGTCTGGGGTCCTCAGGATACCTTACTGTCTCTCTCCCTCTTCTCTCCTCAGCTATCTGAGAGGAAAGGGTCCTTCAGGATGCCTTTACTGTCTCTCCCTCTCTTCTCTCCTCAGCTATCTGTCTGGGGTCCTTCAGGATACCTTACTGTCTCTCATTCTCTCTCAGCTATTCATCTGGGGTCCTTCAGGTACCTTTACTGTCTCTCTTCTCTCCTCAGCTATCTGTCTGGGGTCCTTCAAGTTACCTTACTGTCTCTCTCCCTCTCTTCTCTCCTCGGCAGGCTGTCAGGGGTCCTTCAGTGATACCTTACTGTCTCTCTCCCAGGTCTCTTCTCTCCTCAGCCGTATCTGTCTGGGGTCCTTCAGGATCCTCGCTTGTTCAAGTCCCTGCTCAGCTATCTGTCTGGGGTCCTTCAGGATACCTTACTGTCTCTCTCCTCTCTTCTCTCCTCAGCTATCTGTCTGGGGTCCTTCAGTACTGTCTGTCTGTCTGTCTCCTCAGCTATCTGTCTGTCTGTCCTTCAGGATACCTTCTGTCTCTCTTCTCTCCTCAGCTATCTGTCTGGGGTCCTTCAGTCTCTCTCTCTGTCTCTCTGTCTCTCTCTCTCTTCTCTCCTCAGCTATCTTCCTGGGGTCCTGTCAGGATGCCTTACCTGGAGATCAGACTCCATCCTAGAGGTCGACGAAACAGCTCTCTGTCTCTCTCTACAGGTATTAACCCCTAATATCTCCCTGTTATCTCCTCTGACCTATCTCTATCATAACTCTGTGTTCAAATATCTCCCCCCTGTTGTCCCTCCCCTCTGTCCTCTACTATCATAACCTCAGGTAACTTTTAACCTCATTATCATAACTTTGGTCCAGGTAACTGTGTCCTCTACTAACATATTAACTCTCTGTCCCTGTTACCTTATCACTAACCTTTAACCTCTACTATCTCTGTGGTCCAGGTATCTCCTAACCTCTACTATCTCCTGTGGTCCAGGTATTAACTCTGTTACCTCTAACCTCTACTATCATATCTCTGTGGTCCAGGTAACCATTAACCCTAACATATCTCTGTGTCCAGGTATTAACTCTCTGTCTCTGTCTCTCTGTCTCTGTCTTCTGTCACTAACCTTGTCCTCTACTATCATATTCTGTGGTCCAGGTAACCATGACCTCTAACCTCTACTATCATAACTCTGTGGTCCAGGTAACCATGACCTCTGACCTCTACTATGGTTCAGGGATACATAATGATGAGGGAGGCAGACACATTGTAATAATAACAGGTTAAACAAAGACGACAGGCAGCCAGGCAGGCAGCCAGGCAGGCAGACAGACAGA
>NW_025748188.1:27500-30000 GCF_021184085.1 Oncorhynchus gorbuscha | reverse complement strand
TCTCTCTGTCTCTCTCTCTGTCTCTCTCTCTGTCTCTGTCTTTCTCTCTCTCTGTCTCGCTCTCTCTGTCTCTCTCTCTGTCTCTCTCTCTGTCTCTCTGTCTCTCTCTCTCTCTGTCTTTCTCTCTCTCTCTGTCTCGCTCTCTCTCTCTCTGTCTCTCTCTCTCTGTCTCTCTCTCTCTCTGTCTCTCTCTCTCTGTCTCTCTCTCTCTCTGTCTCTCTCTCTGTCTCTCTCTCTCTCTGTCTCTCTCTCTGTCTCTCTCTCTGTCTCTCTCTCTGTCTCTCTCTCTGTCTCTCTCTGTCTCTCTCTCTGTCTCTCTCTCTCTGTCTCTCTCTCTCTCTCTCTCTGTCTCTCTCTCTGTCTCTCTCTGTCTCTCTCTCTCTCTCTCTCTCTGTCTCTCTCTCTCTCTGTCTCTCTCTCTCTCTGTCTCTCTCTGTCTCTCTCTGTCTCTCTCTGTCTCTCTCTGTCTCTCTCTGTCTCTCTCTCTGTCTCTCTCTCTCTGTCTCTCTCTCTCTGTTTCTCTCTCTGTCTCTCTCTCTCTCTCTCTCTCTCTCTGTCTCTCTCTCTCTCTGTCTCTCTCTCTGTCTCTCTCTGTCTCTCTCTCTGTCTCTCTCTCTCTCTCTCTCTCTCTCTGTCTCTCTCTGTCTCTCTCTCTCTCTCTCTCCATCTCCATCTCGCTCTCCATCTCTCTCCCTCTCTCTCTCTCTACCCCTCCACCTCTCCCCTCTCTCTCTCTCTCTCTCTCTCTCTCTCTCTCTCTCTCTCTCTCTCCCTCTTTCCACCCCCTCCATCTCTCTCTCCAGAACTTGGTTAAACACCTTCCTGAACAGGAGCAGCTGAATGCTTTGATGAAGTTTCAGAACGACTACAACAGTCTGTCTGAGCCTGAGCAGTTTGGAGTGGTGGTGAGTATACACACACACACACACAGAGACACACACACACACACACACACACACACACACACACACACACACACACACACACACACACACACACACACACACACACACACACACACACACACACACACACACACACAGACACACACAGAGACACACACAGAGACACACACAGAGACACACACACACACACACACACAGAGACACACACACACACACAGACACACACACACAGACACAGACACACACACACACACACACACACACACACAGACACACACAGACACACACACACACACACACACACACACACACACACACACACACACACACACACACACACACACACACACACACACACACACACACACACACACACACAGACACACACACACAGAGACACACAGACACACACACACACACAGAGACACACACACAGAGACACACAGAGACACACAGACACACACACACACACACACAGAGACACACACACACACAGAGACACACACACACACAGAGACACACACACACACACAGAGACACACACACACACAGAGACACACACGCACTGACACACATACAGACACACACACACACACACACACACGACAGTGAATCACCGACAAGGTCGCCGTGCGAGGCGGCCGGAGAGCGTTCCGTCTGTCTGACGGGCTAAGCAGCCGATTGGTTATTTATTCCACGATGGCCGCCAGCGGGCGTGAGCAAGGCTACCCACAAATCACTGCTTCAACACAGGAAACACTGATATAAATGGGCTGTGGACATGGAGAGGGAGGAGAGGAAGAGGATGGGAGGAGGAGAGGAAGAGAATGGGAGCAGGAGAGAAGAGGAGAGGGAGAGGAAGAGGATGGGAGGAGGAGAGGAAGAGGATGGGAGGAGGAGAGGAAGAGGAAGGGGAGGAGGGAAGAGATTGGGAGCAGGAGAGGAAGAGAATGGGAGCAGGAGGAGGGAAGAGGAGAGGAGGAGAGAAGAGGATGGGGGAGAGGAAGAGGATGGGAGGAGAGGAAGAGGATGGGAGGAGAGGAAGAGAGGGTGAGAGGGGAGGAGGGTGGGAGAGTAGAGGGTAGGGAGGAGGAGAGAGAGTAGAAGGAGGGTGGGAGAGTAGAAGGAGGGGGGGAGTAGAAGGGAGGGGGGAGGGTGGGAGAGAGGGGAGGGTGGAGTAGAGGGGAGGAGGGTGGGGGAGGGAGGAGGGTGGGAGAGTAGAAGGGAGGGGGGAGGGTGGGAGAGTAGAAGGGAGGGGGGAGGGTGGGAGAGTAGAGGGGAGGGTGGGGAGAGTAGAGGGGAGGGGAGGAGGGTGGGAGAGTAGAGGGAGGGGGGAGAGGGTGGACTAACTACTGTATTGATGAGGTAGTAACTCTGTGGGAGAATAGAGGGTAGACTAACTACTGTATTGATGAGGTAGTAACTGGGAGAATAGAGGGTAGACTAACTACTGTATTGATGAGGTAGTAACTGGGAGAATAGAGGTAGACTAACTACTGTATTGATGAGGTAGTAACTGGGAGAATAGAGGGTAGACTAACTACTGTATTGATGAGGTAGTAACTGGGAGAATAGAGGAACTACTGGATGAGGTA
>NW_025748188.1:0-22500 GCF_021184085.1 Oncorhynchus gorbuscha | reverse complement strand
CCTTACTGACACTCTCTCTCTCTCTCTGTCTCTCTCTCTCTCTCTCTCTGTCTACCTTACTGTCATTCCCCTCTCTGTCTCTCTCTTTCATCTACCTTACTGACACTCCTCCAACCCCTCTCTGTCTCTCTCTCTCATCTACCTTACTGACACTCCTCTCCCCCTCTCTGTCTCTCTCTCTCTCATCTACCTTACTGACACTCCTCTCCCCCTCTCTCTCTCTCTCTCTCTCACCTCTACCTTACTCACACTCCTCCCCCCCTCTCTGTCTCTCTCTCTCTCTCTTCTCTACCTTACTGACTCCTCTCTCTCTCTGTCTCTGTCTCTCTCTCTGTCTCTCTCTCTCTCTCTCTCTCTCTCTGCTCCTCTCCCTCTCTGTCTCTCTCTCTCCTCTCTGTCTCTCTCTCTCTCTCTCTGTCTCTCTCTCTCTCTCTCTCTCTCTCTCTCTCTCTCTCTCTCTGCTCCCTCTCTCTCTGTCTCTCTCTCTCTCTCTCTCTCTCTCTCTCTCTGTCTCTCTCTCTCTGTCTCTCTCTCTCTGTCTCTCTCTCTCTCTCTTCTCTCTCCTCTTCTCCTCTCTCTCTCTCTCTCTATCCATTGCCATCTCTCTCCTCTCTCCAATTAACTTGCCGGCCCTGATCCCAAATCAGATCATTGCTGCCAAAATCCATGGCTATTGCCTAGCAACGAAGAGTTCCTGCTGTCGCTGTTACGTAAATTGAATTGAAAGACGTGAAAGGATTGGACTGAAATACTTAAAAAAAAATAATCAAAGTACTGAAAGTAATTGATTTGAAATGCGAAGTGGAAAGTTGTCACCTTATTACCGATACTGACTGAAACATAATCATTTCAAACCGAGCTTACATTTGTATCTGATTACAAATATCTCAGCATGGAAATACTCTTGTCCCCTCTGAAAACCGGGGCAAATTAAATCACCAAAGTGGGGGCAAATTAAATCACCTTGGGGGCCAAATTAAATCACCTTGGGGGGGGCCAAATTAAATCACCTTGGGGCCAAATTAAATCACCTTAGGGGGGGCAAATTAAATCACCTTGGGGGGGGCTAATTAAATCACCTTGGGGGGGCAAATCACCTTGGGGGGCCAAATTAAATCACCTTGGGGGCCAAATTAAATCACCTTGGGGGCAAATTAAATCACCTTGGGGGGGCAAATTAAATCACCATGGAGGGGGCAAATTAAATCACCTTGGGTGTCATTTGGGACATATCCAGTGTGTTCTGTACTCTGACTGTGTGCCTGGTGCACCTGCTTATTATGGCTGAATTGGGGGGTTGGGGTATTGACTCTGGGGGTATAGGGGTATTGACTCTGGGGGTCTAGGGGTATTGACTCTGGGGGTCTAGGGGGATTGACTCTGGGGGTCTAGGGTATTGACCTGGGGGGTTATAGGAGGGTTTGACTCTGGGGGGAGTATAGGGTATTGACTCTGGGGGGGCTAGGGTATTGACTCTGGGGGGGGTCTAGGGGTATTGACTCTGGGGGGTATAGGAGGATTGACTCTGTGGGGGGTCTAGGGGTATTGACTCTGGGGGTTTAGGGGTATTGACTCTGGGGTTTAGGGTATTGACTCTGGGGGGGAGGTCTAGGGGTGTTGACTCTGGGGGGTATAGGGTATTGACTCTGTGGGGAGGTTTAGGGGTATTGACTCTGGGGGGTTTAGGGTATTGACTCTGGGGGAGGTTTAGGGGTATGACTCTGGGGGGTATAGGGTATTGACTCTGGGGGGTCTAGGGGTTGACTCTCCTCTTCGTCCCTCTATCTCTGGGGGATTGGGGATTGTCTGGGGGGTATAGGGGATTGACTCTGGGGGGTATAGGGGGATTGGACTCTGGGGGTTATAGGGGGATTGACTCTGGGGGGTCTAGGGGTATTGACTGGGGGGGGGCTAGGGGTATCCCCCCCTCTCCTGGTCTCCCCCTATTGACTCTGGGGGGGATAGGGTCTTGGCTCTGGGGGGGTCTGGGGTATTGGCTCTGGGGGGGTCTCCCCCTCTATTGACTCTGGGGGAGGGGGAGGGGTATTGGCTCTCCTCTCCTCTAGGGGTGTTGACTCCCCTGGTCTACCCTCTATTGACTCTGGGGGAGGTTTAGGGTATTGGCTCTGGGGGGTCAAGAGGTATTGACTCTGGGGGGGATCCTATCTCCTCCTCTCCTCTACCCTCTATTGGCTCTGGGGGGGTCAAGAGGTATTGGCTCTCCTCAAGAGGTACCTTGACTCTGGGGGGGGTTTAGGGGTATTGACTCTGGGGTTCTAGGGGTATTGACTCTGGGAGTTCTAGGGGTATTGACTCTGTGGTTCTAGGGGTATTACTCTGGGGTTCTAGGGGTATTGACTCTGGGGTTCTAGGGGTTATTGACTCTCCTGGGGTTCTAGGGGTCCTTGACTCTAGGGGGGGTCTCTCCAGATGAGCAGTGTGACTCTGGGGGTTTAGGGGTATTGACTCTGGGGGGTTTAGGGTCATTGACTCTGGGGGTTTCATGGCTGTATTGACTCTGGGGGGTTTAGGGGTCCATGACTCTGGGTCTAGGGGTCCCTCTCTCTCTTGCCCTCTCTGGGTCTCCTCTCTGGGGGTTTAGGTATTGAGCTCTGTCTGAGTCTGACTGTATTCTCTCCTCCCCCTCTCTCTCTCCCCTCCTCTCCCCCACTCTCCTCTCCTCTACCCTCTCCTCTACCCTCTCTGTCTCTCTCTCTCCCTCTCCTCTGCCCCCCCTCTTCTCCCTGTCTCCCCTCTCCCCCCCTTCTCCCCCTCTCTCTCCTCCCTGTCCTCTCTCCCTCTCCTCTCCCTCTGTCTCTCTCTCTGTCTCTCTGTCTGTCTGTCTGTCTCTCTCTCTCTCTCCCTCTCTCTCTCCCTCTCCTCTCCCTCTCTCCTGTCTCTCTCTGTCTCTCTCTGTCTCTCTCTCTCTCCCTCTCTCCTCTCTCCCTCTGTCTCTCTCTCTGTATCTCTCCCTGTCTCCCCCTGTATCTCTCCCTGTCTCTCTCTCTCCCCCTGTCCTTCTAAGTTGAGCCTCTTTGATCTCCTTGTATGTCCACCTGTTCAAAAACATCTGACTGTTGTTGTTACCCTGTTGTTGTTGTTGTTGTTGTTGTTGTAGGTGAGGAAGAGCAAGGGGTTCAGCCGGCTCTGGAGCTGGTTCTTCTCTGGGCAACTACATGAACCAGGCTCTCCCTCTCTCACAGAGCTACGGCTTTGACCTCTCCCTCTGCAAGGTGGGGGGACTCCTGCGCACACACACTCACCCCTCACACACACACACACACACACACACACCACACCACTCCACTCACACACACACCTCTCTCACTCTCCTCTCTCCTCTCTACCTTTGACCTGGGTTCCCACTCAAGGTGGGGGGACCCTGCACACTCACACACACACACACACACACTACTCTCTCCTTCCTAATGGTGTGGACTCTGACCCTGACTGGGTGTAACCTGACTGGGTGTAACTCTCACTGGGTGTAACTAGCTGACTGGGTGTACCTCCCTGGGTGTAACAGTCTCTCCTGACTGGGTGTAACCTGACTGGGTGTAACCTGACAACTCTAACCTGACTGGGTCTAACCTGACTGGGTGTAACCTGACTGGGTGTAACTTTAACCTGACTGGGTGTAACCTGTGGGTGTAACCTGACTCCTCTACAGTGTGTAACCTGACTGGGTGTAACCTGACTGGGTGTAACAGTCCTGACTGGGTGAGCAGTGTGTAACCTGACTGGGTGTAACCTGACCGGGTGTAACAGTGTAACCTGACTGGGTGTAACAGTGTGTAACCTGGTCAACAACCTTGGGTGTAACCTGACTGGGTGTAACAGTGTGTAACCTGACTGGGTGTAACCTGACTGGGTGTAACAGGGTGTAATCCTGACTGGGTGTAACATGACTGGTCTCTGTAACCTGACTGGGTGTAACAGTGTGTAACTGACTGGGTGTAACAGTGTGTAACCTGACTGGGTGTAACAGTGTGTAACCTGGTCAGTGTGTAACCTGACTGGGTGTAACCCTCCCTCTCTGTGTCTAACTGACTCCCTGACTGGGTGTAACAGTGTGTAACCTCCCTGACTGGGTGTAACCCTGACTGGGTGTAACCTGACTGGGTGTAACAGTTTGTAACTCTGGGTGTAACTGACTGGGTGTAACCCTCTGTGGGTGTCCCTCTCCCTCTCTGACTGGGTGTAACCTGACTGGGTGTGTCTCACCTGACTGGGTGTAACCTGACTGGGTGTAACCCTGACTGGGTCTAACAGTGTGTAACCTGACTGGGTGTAACCTGACTGGGTGTCAGTGTGTAACCTGACAGTGTGTAAGCTGTGTGTAACCTCTGTGTGTAACCTGACTGGGTGTAACCTGACTCTCAGTGTGTCCTGACTGGGTGTAACAGTGTGTAACCTGACTGGGTGTAACTCTGACTGGGTGTAACAGTGTGTAACCTGACTGGGTGTAACATGACTGGGTGTAACATTGTGTAACCTGACTGGGTGTAACCTCTCTGGGTGTAACAGGGTGTAACCTGACTGGGTGTATCTGACTGGGTGTAACAGTGTATAACCTGACTGAGTGTAACTGAGTGTAACCTGACTGGGTGTAACCCTGACTGGGTGTAACAGTGTGTAACCTGACTGGGTGTAACCTGACTGGGTGTAACATGACTGGGTGTAACATTGTGTAACCTGACTGGGTCCTGACTGTGTAACAGGGTGTAACCTGACTGGGTGTATCCTGACTGGGTGTAACAGTGTATAACCTGACTGTGTAACCTGACTGTTGTAACCTGACTGGGTGTAACAGGGTGTAACCTGACTGGGTGTAACCTGACTGGGTGTAACAGTGTGTAACCTGACTGGGTGTAACATCTGTGTAACCTGACTGGGTGTAACAGTGTGTCCTCTGGGTGTAACCTGACTGGGTGTAACAGTGTGTAACCTGACTGGGTGTAACAGTGTAACCTGACTGGGTGTAACAGTGTGTAACCTGACTGAGTGTAACCTGACTGGGTGTAACAGTGTGTAACCTGACTGTGTAACCTGTGTAACCTGACTGGGTGTAACAGTGTGTAACCTGACTGGGTGTAACCTGACTGGGTGTAACAGTGTGTAACCTGACTGGGTATTTCTGACTGGGTGTAACAGTGTGTAACCTGACTGGGTGTAACCTGACTGGGTGTAACATTGTGTAACCTGACTGGATGTAACCTGACTGGGTAACCTGACTCTCTCTGTGTAACAGGGTGTAACCTGACTGGGTGTAACCTGACTGGGTGTAACAGTGTGTAACCTGACTGGGTGTAACTGTAACCTGACTGGGTGTAACAGTGTGTAACCTGACTCTGTAACCTGACTGGGTGTAACAGTGTGTAACCTGACTGGGTGTAACAGTGTCCACTCTGACTGTGTAACCTGACTGGGTGTAACAGTGTATAATCTGACTGTCTGTAACCTGACTGGGTGTAACAGGGTGTAAGCTGACTGGGTGTTACCTGACTGGGTGTAACTGTGTAACCTGACTGGGTGTAACCTGACTGGGTGTAACAGTGTGTAACCTGACTGGGTGTAACATTGTGTAACCTGACTGGGTGTAACTTGTGTAACCTGACTGGGTGTAACAGTGTGTAACCTGACTGGGTGTAACAGTGTGTAACCTGACTGGGTGTAACCTGACTGGGTGTAACAGTGTGACTGGAACCCTGACTGGGTGTAACCTGACTGGGTGTAACCTGACTGGGTGTAACAGTGTGTAACCTGACTGGGTGTAACCTGACTGGGTGTAACAGTGTGTAACCTGACTGGGTGTAACCTGACTGGGTGTAACAGTGTATAACCTGACTGGGTGTAACCTGACTGGGTGTAACAGTGTGTAACCTGACTGGGTGTAACCTGACTGGGTGTAACCTGACTGGGTGTAACAGTGTGTAACCTGACTGGGTGTAACCTGACTGGGTGTAACAGTGTGTAACCTGACTGGGTGTAACAGTGTGTAACCTGACTGGGTGTAACAGTGTGTAACCTGACTGAGTGTAACCTGACTGGGTGTAACCTGACTGGGTGTAACAGTGTGTAACCTGACAGTGTGTAACCTGACTGGGTGTAACCTGACTGGGTGTAACCTGACTGGGTGTAGCCTGACTGGGTGTAACAGTGTGTAGCCTGACTGGGTGTAACCTGACTGGGTGTAACCTGACTGGGTGTAACAGTGTGTAACCTGACTGGGTGTTTCCTGACTGGGTGTAACAGTGTGTAACCTGACTGGGTGTAACATGACTGGGTGTAACCTGACTGGGTGTAACATGACTGGGTGTAACATTGTGTAACCTGACTGGGTGTAACCTGACTGGGTGTAACAGGGTGTAACCTGACTGGGTGTATCCTGACTGGGTGTAACAGTGTATAACCTGACTGACCTGACTGGGTGTAACCTGACTGGGTGTAACTGGGTGTAACCTGACTGGGTGTAACAGTGTGTAACCTGACTGGGTGTAACAGTGTGTAGCCTGACTGGGTGTAACCTGACTGGGTGTAACCTGACTGGGTGTAACAGTGTGTAACCTGACTTTGTGTAACCTGACTGGGTGTAACCTGACTGGGTGTAACAGTGTGTAACCTGACCTGACTGGGTGTAACAGTGTGTAACCTGACAGGGTGTATCCTGACTGGGTGTAACAGTGTGTAACCTGACTGGGTGTAACCTGACTGGGTGTAACAGTGTGTAACCTGACTGGGTGTAACCTGACTGGGTGTAACAGTGTATAACCTGACTGGGTGTAACCTGACTGGGTGTAACAGTGTGTAACCTGACTGGGTGTAACCTGACTGGGTGTAACAGTGTAACCTGACTGGGTGTAACCTGACTGGGTGTAACAGTGTGTAACCTGACTGGGTGTAACCTGACTGGGTGTAACAGTGTGTAACCTGACTGGGTGTAACCTGACTGGGTATAACAGTGTGTAACCTGACTGACTGGGTGTAACCTGACTGGGTGTAACAGTGTGTAACCTGACTGGGTATAACAGTGTGTAACCTGACTGAGTGTAACCTGACTGGGTGTAACAGTGTGTAACCTGACTGGGTGTAACAGTGTGTAACCTGACTGGGTGTAACCTGACTGGGTGTAACAGTGTGTAACCTGACTTTGAACCTGACTGGGTGTAACCTGACTGGGTGTAACAGTGTGTAACCTGACACCTGACTGGGTGTAACCTGACTGGGTGTACTGGGACTGGGTGTAACCTGACTGGGTGTAACCCTGACTGGGTGTAACCTGACTGGGTGTAACAGTGTATAACCTGACTGGGTGTAACCTGACTGGGTGTAACAGTGTGTAACCTGACTGGGTGTAACCTGACTGGGTGTAACAGTGTGTAACCTGACTGGGTGTAACCTGACTGGGTGTAACAGTGTGTAACCTGACTGGGTGTAACCTGACTGGGTGTAACAGTGTGTAACCTGACTGGGTGTAACCTGACTGGGTGTAACAGTGTGTAACCTGACTGGGTATAACAGTGTGTAACCTGACTGGTGTAACCTGACTGGGTGTAACCTGACTGGGTGTAACAGTGTGTAACCTGACTGGGTGTAACAGTGTGTAGCCTGACTGGGTGTAACCTGACTGCTAACCTGACTGGGTGTAACAGTGTGTAACCTGACTGGGTGTAACAGTGTAACAGGGTGTATCTGACTGGGTGTAGTGTGTAACCTGACTATGTGTGTAACCTGACTGAGTGTAACCTGACTGGGTGTAACCTGACTGGGTGTAACAGTGTGTAACCTGACTGGGTGTAACAGTGTGTAGCCTGACTGGGTGTAACCTGACTGGGTGTAACCTGACTGGGTGTAACAGTGTGTAACCTGACTGGGTGTAACAGTGTGTAACCTGACTGGGTGTAACCTGACTGGGTGTAACAGTGTGTAACCTGACTGGGTGTAACCTGACTGGGTGTAACAGGGTGTAACCTGACTGGGTGTAACCTGACTGGGTGTAACAGTGTGTAACCTGACTGGGTGTAACCTGACTGGGTGTAACAGTGTGTAACCTGACTGGGTGTAACCTGACTGGGTGTAACAGTGTGTAACCTGACTTTGTGTAACCTGACTGGGTGTAACAGTGTGTAACCTGACTGGGTGTAACCTGACTGGGTGTAACAGTGTGTAACCTGACTGGGTGTAACCTGACTGGGTGTAACAGTGTGTAACCTGACTGGGTGTAACAGGGTGTAACCTGACTGGGTGTAACCTGACTGGGTGTAACAGTGTATAATCTGACTGGGTGTAACCTGACTCTGTAACCTGCTGGTGTAACATGAGGGTGTAACAGTGTAACCTGACTGGGTGTAACCTGACTGGGTGTAACAGGGTGTAACCTGACTGGGTGTATCCTGACTGGGTGTAACAGTGTATAACCTGACTAACCTGACTGGGTGTAACCTGACTGGGTGTAACAGTGTGTAACCTGACTGGGTGTTTCCTGACTGGGTGTATGTGTAACCTGACTGGGTGTAACATGACTGGGTGTAACATTGTGTAACCTGACTGGGTGTAACCTGACTGGGTGTAACAGGGTGTAACCTGACTGGCTATCCTGACTGGGTGTAACAGTGTAACCTGACTGAGACTGGGTGTAACCTCTGGGTGTAACTGGAGTAACCTGACTGGGTGTAGCAAACCTGACTGGGTGTAACCTGACTGGCTGTAACATGACTGGGTGTAACATTGCTAACCTGACTGTGTAACCTGACTGGGTGTAACAGGTGTAGCCAGACTGGGTGTATCCTGACTGGGTGTAACAGTGTATAACCTGACTGAGCCAACCTGACTGGGTGTAACTGTAGCCAGACTGGGTGTAACCTGACTGGGTGTAACAGTGTGTAACCTGAGCCAGCTATCCTGACTGGGTGTAACAGTGTGTAGCCAAAACCTGACTGGGTGTAGCTGACTTTCAATGTCCTGACTGTAGTAACTGTGTAACCTGACTATCCTCTGGGTGTAAGCAAACCTGACAGCTATCCTGACTGGGTGTAAGCTGGGTGTAACTGTGTAGCCTGACTGGGTGTAACCTGACTGGGTGTAACCTGACTGGGTGTAACAGTGTGTAACCTGACTGCTGTTTCCTGACTGGGTGTAACAGTGTAGTGTAACTGACTGGGTGTAACATTGTGTAACCTGACTGGGTGTAACCTGACTGGGTGTAACATGACTGGGTGTAACATTGTGTACACTGGGTGTAACCTGACTGGGTGTAACAGGGTGTAACCTGACTGGGTAGCAAACTGGGTGTAGCAGTGTGTAGCTGACTGGGTGTAACAGTGTAGCTAACTACCAGCTATCCTCTGTAGTGTAACCTGACAGGGTGTAACAGTGTGTAACACTGGGTGTAACAGTGTATAATCCTGACTGACAACCTGACTAACAGTGTATCCTGGGTGTAACCTGACTGGGTGTAACAGGGTTAACTAGCCAGGTGTTACCTGACTGTGCTAACACTAACCTGAGTGTAACCTGACTGGGTGTAACAATGTGTAACCTGACTGGGTGTAACATTGTGTAGACTGGGTGTAACAGTGTAACCTGACTGTGTGTAACTAGAACCAGGGTGTAACAGTGTGTAACTGAGGGTGTAACCCTGAGCTGTAACAGTGTGTAACCTGACTGGGTGTAACAGTGTGTAACCAGACTAACCTCTGTAGTGTAACTAGCCTGAGCTAGACCTCTGGGTGTTCTAGGGTGTAACCCAGAGAACCTGACTGTGTGTAACTGTGTAACCTGACAGTGTAACCTGACTGGGTGTAACAGTGTGTAACCTGACAGTGTGTAACCTGACTGGGTCCTGACTGGGTGTAACCTGACTGGGTGTAGCCTGACTGGGTGTAACAGTCTGACTGGGTGTAACCTGACTGACTAACAGTGTGTCCTGACTACAGGTGTTTCCTGACTGGGTGTAACAGTGTGTAACCTGACTGTGTAACCTGACTGGGTGTAACATGACTGGTGTAACCTGACTGAACATGACTGTGTGTAACATTGTGTAACCTGACTGGGTGTAACCTGACTGGGTGTAACAGGGTGTACCCAGAGACCTGACTGTGTAACCCTGAGACCTGAGATCCACTGTGTAACTGGGTGTAACCTGACTGGGTGTAACACTGGGTGTAACAGTGTGTAGCCTGACTGGGTGTAACCTGTGGGTGTAACCTGACTGGGTGTAACAGTGTAGCTAACTAGCCAGACTGAACCTGACTGTGTAACTAGCCAGAGTGTATCCTGACTGTAGCTAACTAGACCTGAGAGAACCTGACTGGGTGTAACTAGAACCAGAGAACCTGACTGGGTGCAAACTAGCCAGTCTATAACCTGACTGGAGTAACTAGGGTGTAAGAGATGACTGGGTGTAACAGAGACTACTGTGTTGGGTGTAACAGTGTGTAACCTGACTGGGTGTAACCTGACTGGGTAGCAGTGTGTAACTGACAGTGTATCCTCTGGGTAGATAACCTGACTGGGTATAACAGTGTGTCCTCTGAGTGTAACCTGACTGGGTGTAACAGTGTGTAACACTGACTGGGTGTAACAGTGTGTAGCCTGACTGGGTGTAACCTGACTGGGTGTAACCAGGAGTGCCACTGTGTAACCTGACTTTGTGACCCAGAGACCTGACTGGGTGTAACAGTGTGTAACCTGACAGGGTATCCAGCTAACCTGACTGTGTGTAACCCCTGACTAACCTCTGGGTGTAACTGTGTAACCTGCTAACCTGACTGGGTGTAACAGTGTATACCTGACTGGGTGTAACCTGACTGGGTGTAACAGAGTGTAACCTGACTGAGTGTAACCACTGGTGTAACAGAACCTGAGGGTCCTGACTGGGTGTAACAGTGTGTAACCACTGGGTGTAACCTGACTGGGTGTAACTTTGTAGACCTGACTGAACCTGACTGGGTGTAACAGTGTGTAACCTGACTATAACAGTGTGTACCTGACTGAGTGTAGACTAACCTGACTGGGTGTAACAGTGTGTAACCTGACTGGGTGTAACAGTGTGTCCTGACTGGGTGTAACCTGACTGGGTGTAACCTGACTGGGTGTAACAGTGTGTAGCCAGAGAACAGTGTGTAACTGACAGGGTGTAGCCTACTGGGTGTACTAGCCAGAGATACTGTGTTAACTAGACCAGCTATCCTAGGTGTCCCTAGCCAGTGTTACCAGACTGTAGCAAAGAGACACTGTGTCCTGACCCTGGAGCTAACCTAGAGACACTGTGTAGCAAACTAGACCCAGAGATCCTGACTGTGTGTAACTAGACTGGGTGTAACCAGAGACACTGTGCAAACTAGCCAGAGAACACTGTGTGCTAAACTAGTGTGTAACCAGAGATACTGTGGGCTAACAGTGTGTAACCAGAGACACTGTGTTAACTAGTACCCAGACACTGTGTTAACTAGTGTGCTAACCTGACTGGGTGTAACCTGACTGGGTGTAACAGTGTGACCCAAAGATAACAGTGTGTAACCTGACTGGGTAGCTAACCCCAGAGAACCTGACTGTGTAACAGTGTTAGACCCAGAGCTAACTGACTGTGTAACCTCACCCAGAGTACACTGACTGTGTATATACCTCTGGGTGTAACACTACCCCCATCAGAGTGTATACACTGTGTCAGTGTGTAGACCCACTGAGTACAACACTCACTGAGTGTAGCCCTGACTGGGTGTACACTGTGTAACAGTGTGTAACTAAACTGTAACAGAGTGTACACTGGTTGTAGCCCAGAGACACTGGGTGTAACCTGACTGGGTGAACAGAGACACTTTGTTCTAGACCCAGAACACAGTGTATAACCTGACTGGGTGTAACAGTGTACCCAGAGACACTGTTTCACTGACTGAACCAGAGATGAACTCTTTGTGTTCCAGCTGACCCAGAGACACTGTGTCAACGTTACTCTACTTCCTGGCCCAGAGATACACCAAGTGTCTCCAGACCCAGAGACACTGTGTCCCCAGAAACACACCACACGGGCAGAGATCACCAGAGTCCACTGTGTCCGTATTCCCTTTTCCTGAGATACAAATTCCAGTGCATTCTAGACCTCAGAGACACTCTGTAGCTAACTAGAGCTATCCTCTGTAGCTAACTAGCCAGCTACTCTGTAGCAAACTAGACCCAGAGACACTGTGTATCCTCTGTACCCAGCCAGACCTCTGTAGCTGTGCTATCCTCTGAGCTAACACTAGCTATCCTCTGTAGAAACTAGCCAGAGACACTGTGTATCTAGCAACCCAGAGACACTGTGTTCTAGACCCAGAGATACTGTGTATCCTCTGACCCAGAGACCTCTGTTCTAGACCCAGAGCTACCTCTGTAGCAATCTAGAGCTATCCAGAGACTCTGTGCTAACTCCAGACCCAGAGCTACAAGCTGTGTCCTCTGAAGCAAACAGCCAGCTATCCTCTGTAGAAACTAGACAGCTATCCTCTGTGTTCTAGACCCAGAGACACTGTAGCTACCAGCCAGCTAACCTCTGAGAACAAGCACTAACCTCTGTAGCAAACTAGCCACCCAGAGACACTGTGTTCCTCTGAAGCTAACCAGCTAGACACTGTGTAACCTAGCAAACCCAGTTTTCATCAGACCTAGATATCACTGTGTTCTAGAGCTAACCAGAACTAGACACTGTGTAACCTCTGTAGAACCCAGAGACACTGTGTTCAGACCCAGAGACACTGTGTTCTAGACCCAGAGACACTGTGTTTCTAGACCCAGAGACCCAGAGACACTGTGTCCCTAGCCAGCCCTAGACCTAGAGACACTGTGTTCTAGACCTCAGAGACTGTGCTGTGTTCTAGACCCAGAGACACTGTGTTCTAGACCCAGAGACACTGTGTTCTAGACCTGTGTTCTAGAGACACTGTGTTCTAGCCAGAACACTGTGTCCTAGACCCAGAGATACTGTGTTCTAACCCAGAGACACTGTGTTCTAGACCCAGAGATTGTGTTCTGACACTGTGTTCCAGAGTCACAGTAAGTGACCCCTGAAGACCTAGAGACTCTGTGTTCCAGACAGACACTGTGTCCTCCCAGAGACACTGTGTTCTAGACCAGATTATAGACACTGTGTTCTAGACCCAGAGACACTGTGTTCTAGACCCAGAGACACTGTGTTCTCCAGACCCAGAGACACTGTGTTCCCCACCAGACCCAGAGACACTGTGTTCCAGACCCAGAGACACTGTGTTCCAGAGACACTGTGACCAGACACACTGTGTTCTAGACCCAGAGACACTGTGTTCCAGACCCAGAGACACTGTGTTCCAGACCCAGAGACACTGTGTTCCAGACCCAGAGACACTGTGTTCTAGACCCAGAGACACTGTGTTCTAGACCCAGAGACACTGTGTTCCAGACCCAGAGACACTGTGTTCCAGACCCAGAGACACTGTGTTCCAGACCCAGAGACACTGTGTTCCAGACCCAGAGACACTGTGTTCCAGACCCAGAGACACTGTGTTCCAGACCCAGAGACACTGTGTTCCAGACCCAGAGACACTGTGTCCCCCACCAGACCTAGAGACACTGTGTTCTAGACCCAGAGACACTGTGTTCCAGACCCAGAGACACTGTGTTCCAGACCCAGAGACACTGTGTTCCAGACCCAGAGACACTGTGTTCCAGACCCAGAGACACTGTGTTCCAGACCCAGAGACACTGTTCTAGACCCAGAGACACTGTTCCAGAGACACTGTGTTCTAGACCCAGAGACACTGTGTTCCAGACCCAGAGACACTGTGTCCCCCACCAGACCTAGAGACACTGTGTTCTAGACCCAGAGACACTGTGTTCCAGACCCAGAGACACTGTGTCCCCCACCAGACCCAGAGACACTGTGTTCTAGACCCAGAGACACTGTGTTCTAGACCCAGAGACACTGTGTTCCAGACCCAGAGACACTGTGTTCCAGACCCAGAGACACTGTGTTCCAGACCCAGAGACACTGTGTTCCAGACCCAGAGACGCTGTGTTCCAGAGACGCTGTGTTCCAGAGACGCTGTGTTCCAGAGACACTGTGTTCCAGACCCAGAGACGCTGTGTTCCAGACCCAGAGACTTCCAGAGACGCTGTGTTCCAGAGACGCTGTGTTCCAGAGACGCTGTGAGACACTGTCCAGAGACGCTGTGTTCCAGAGACACTGTGTTCCAGAGACACTGTGTTCCAGAGACACTGTGTTCCAGAGACACTGTGTTCCAGACCCAGAGACACTGTGTTCCCCAGAGACACTGTGTTCCCCAGAGACACTGTGTTCCAGACCCAGAGACACTGTGTTCCAGACCCAGAGACACTGTGTTCCAGAGACACTGTGTTCCAGACCCAGAGACACTGTGTTCCAGAGACACTGTGTTCCAGAGACACTGTGTTCCAGAGACACTGTGTTCCAGAGACACTGTGTTCCAGACTCCAGAGACACTGTGTTCCAGAGACACTGTGTTCCAGACCCAGAGACACTGTGTTCCAGAGACACTGTGTTCCAGAGACACTGTGTTCCAGAGACACTGTGTTCCAGAGACACTGTGTTCCAGAGACACTGTGTTCCAGAGACACTGTGTTCTAGACCCAGAGACACTGTGTTCCAGAGACACTGTGTTCTAGACCCAGAGACACTGTGTTCCAGAGACACTGTGTTCTAGACCCAGAGACACTGTGTTCCAGACCCAGAGACACTGTGTTCCAGAGACACTGTGTTCCAGAGACACTGTGTTCCAGAGACACTGTGTTCCAGAGACACTGTGTTCCAGACCCAGAGACACTGTGTTCCAGAGACACTGTGTTCCAGACCCAGAGACACTGTGTTCCAGAGACACTGTGTTCTCTCTCTCCCAGACTATTCTCTGGTTCTTTCCCAGAATCCCCTGTTGTATTGTAATATTCCTGCCGTATCTCCAGGTCTTCCCAGGCAATATGACTGCTGTGCTTTTGGCTCCGTCTGATTGAGACGATAAGAGGCAGGGTGGAGCCCAGTAGTACTCTCAACATCCATCACTGACTATCTCTGTAAACACACACGGAGACTTGCATAAAACACACTAACACACACAGACACACACACACACACACACACACACACACACACACACACACACAGAGACATACCACCTCTCTCAGTTCAATTCAAGGGGCTTTATTGGGAAACATAAGTTAACAGATAGATAATAAACAGAAGTGCAATTAAACCATAAAAATGAACTATAACACTTTACACTCACAGGACCAAAATAATAAAAGACATTTCAAATGTCATTATGTGCAAATTGTTCAAAATACAAAAGGGACACTGTTACATTTGAAAGTCAGGAAACATAACTTAACCAGAGTCATTGTTCCAAACACTAATTTAATACACTTAGGTTGGACTGTCATTAACCAGACACTGTGTTCTGTTTTCAGTTTGTTCTAGACCCAGAGACACTGTGTTCCAGACCCAGAGACACTGTGTTCCTGTGGCCCCAGAGACACTGTGTTCCAGAGACACTGTGTTCAAAAAACTACTTAGGGGTTTACATACACTTAGGTTGGAGTCATTAAAATCCATCACTGACTATCTAAACACTCACGGAGTCAAAGTTTACATACACAGGTTGGGACACACACACACACAAAATACAAAAGTTTACATACACTTAGGTTTGAAAGTCATTAAAACATAGTTTACATACACTTAGGTTGGAGTCATTAAAACTAGTTTACATACACTTAGGTTGGAGTCATTAAAACTAGTTTATATACACTGTAGGTTGGAGTCATTAAAACTAGTTTACATCCACTTAGGTTGGAGTCATTAAAACTAGTTTACATCCACTTAGGTTGGAGTCATTAAAACTAGTTTACATCCACTTAGGTTGGAGTCATTAAAACTAGTTTACATACACTTAGGTTGGAGTCATTAAAACTAGTTTACATACACTTAGGTTGGAGTCATTAAAACTAGTTTACATACACTTAGGTTGGAGTCATTAAAACTAGTTTACATACACTTAGGTTGGAGTCATTAAAACTAGTTTACATCCACTTAGGTTGGAGTCATTAAAACTAGTTTACATCCACTTAGGTTGGAGTCATTAAAACTAGTTTACATACACTTAGGTTGGAGTCATTAAAACTAGTTTACATACACTTAGGTTGGAGTCATTAAAACTAGTTTACATCCACTTAGGTTGGAGTCATTAAAACTAGTTTACATCCACTTAGGTTGGAGTCATTAAAACTAGTTTACATCCACTTAGGTGGGAGTCATTAAAACTAGTTTACATACACTTAGGTTGGAGTCATTAAAACTAGTTTACATACACTTAGGTTGGAGTCATTAAAACTAGTTTATATACACTTAGGTTGGAGTCATTAAAACTAGTTTACATCCACTTAGGTTGGAGTCATTAAAACTAGTTTACATCCACTTAGGTTGGAGTCATTAAAACTAGTTTACATCCACTTAGGTTGGAGTCATTAAAACTAGTTTACATACACTGAGGTTGGAGTCATTAAAACTAGTTTACCTACACTTAGGTTGGAGTCATTAAAACTAGTTTACATCCACTTAGGTTGGAGTCATTAAAACTAGTTTATATACACTTAGGTTGGAGTCATTAAAACTAGTTTACATACACTTAGGTTGGAGTCATTAAAACTAGTTTACATCACTTAGGTTGGAGTCATTAAAACTAGTTTATATATAAAAAAGCCAGACTACAGTTTGCAACTGAAAATGGTGACAAAAAGATTGTTCTTTTTTGGAGAAATGTCCTCTGCTCTGATGAAACAAAAATAGAACTGTTTGGCCATAATGACCATCGTTATGTTTGGAGGAAAAAGGGGGAGGCTTGCGAAGGACATGTTTCTCCACCAACACCACTTTTCCATCCATTTCTACATAATTTGCCCTCGTACCAAATTGAGTGCAATGCTTTTTTGAAATCAACAAAGCATGAGAAGACTTTGCCTTGGTTTTGGTTTGTTTGTTGATTAGGGTGTGTAGGGTGAATACGTGGTCTGACGTACGGTGATTTGGTAAAAAGCCAATTTGCTCAGTACATTGTTTTCACTGAGGAAATGTACGAGTCTGCTGGTATATGCATAGGGTTTTCCCAAGGTTGCTGTTGACTCATAACCCCGGTAGTTAATGAGCTCAAATTTGTCTCCATTTTGTGGATTCATGTGGTCAGTCCTTGGTTCCAAATATTGGAGAATTTGCCAGAACTGAGGATGATGTTAAAGAGTTTAAGACCAAAGGGCTTCTACCCCCCCCCCGAGTCCTAAGTCTCCTGAACAGCTAATCAAAGGGCTTCTACCCCCCCGAGCCCCCCGGGCCCTAAGTCTCCTGAACAGCTAATCACAGGGCTTCTACCCCCCCCCGAGCCATAAGACTCCTGAACAGCTGATCGAAGCGCTTCGAATAGCCTCCACATTGACTCTGTACCGTAACACCCTGTATATAGCCTCCACATTGACTCTGTACTGGCACCCCCTGTATATAGCCTCCACATTGACTCTGTACCGTAACACCCTGCATATAGCCTCCACATTGACTCTGTACCGTAATACCCTGTATATAGCCTCCACATTGACTCTGTACCGGTACCCCCTGTATATAGCCTCCACATTGACTCTGTACCGTAACACCCTGTATATAGCCTCCACATTGACTGTACCGTAACACCCTGTATATAGCCTCCACATTGACTCTGTACCGTAACACCCTGTATATAGCCTCCACATTGACTCTGTACCGTAACACCCTGTATATAGCCTCCACATTGACTCTGTACCGTAACACCCTGTATATAGCCTCCACATTGACTCTGTACCGTAACACCCTGTATATAGCCTCCACATTGACTCTGTACCGTAATACCCTGTATATAGCCTCCACATTGACTCTGTACCGTAACACCCTGTATATAGCCTCCACATTGACTCTGTACCGTAACACCCTGTATATAGCCTCCACATTGACTCTGTACCGTAACACCCTGTATATAGCCTCCACATTGACTCTGTACCGTAACACCCTGTATATAGCCTCCACATTGACTCTGTACCGTAACACCCTGCATATAGCCTCCACATTGACTCTGTACCGTAATACCCTGTATATAGCCTCCACATTGACTCTGTACCAGTACCCCCTGTATATAGCCTCCACATTGACTCTGTACTGGTACCCCTGTATATAGCCTCCACATTGACTCTGTACAGTAACACCCTGTATATAGCCTCCACATTGACTCTGTACCGTAATACCCCTGTATATAGCCTCCACTTGATTGTACCAGTCTGCCTCCACATTAACTCTGTACTGTAATACCCTGTATATAGCCTCCACATTGACTCTGTACCGTAAACACCCTGTATATAGCCTCCACATTGACTCTGTACCGTAACACCCTGTATATAGCCTCCACA
Source organism: Oncorhynchus gorbuscha (assembly GCF_021184085.1). Lineage (NCBI taxonomy): Eukaryota > Metazoa > Chordata > Actinopteri > Salmoniformes > Salmonidae > Oncorhynchus > Oncorhynchus gorbuscha. The sequence goes on along the minus strand of NW_025748188.1, from coordinate 4,038 downwards.
TTGACTCTGTACCGTAACACCCTGTATATAGCCTCCACATTGACTCTGTACCGTAACACCCTGTATATAGCCTCCACATTGACTCTGTACCGGTACCCTGTATATAGCCTCCACATTGACTCTGTACCGTAACACCCTGTATATAGCCTCCACATTGACTCTGTACCGTAACACCCTGTATATAGCCTCCACATTGACTCTGTACCGTAACACCCTGTATATAGCCTCCACATTGACTCTGTACCGTAACACCCTGTATATAGCCTCCACATTGACTCTGTACCGTAACACCCTGTATATAGCCTCCACATTGACTCTGTACCGTAACACCCTGTATATAGCCTCCACATTGACTCTGTACCGTAACACCCTGTATATAGCCTCCACATTAACTCTGTACCGTAACACCCTGTATATAGCCTCCACATTGACTCTGTACCGTAACACCCTGTATATAGCCTCCACATTGACTCTGTACCGTAACACCCTGTATATAGCCTCCACATTGACTCTGTACCGTAACACCCTGTATATAGCCTCCACATTGACTCTGTACCGTAACACCCTGTATATAGCCTCCACATTGACTCTGTACCGTAACACCCTGTATATAGCCTCCACATTGACTCTGTACCGTAACACCCTGTATATAGCCTCCACATTGACTCTGTACCGTAACACCCTGTATATAGCCTCCACATTGACTCTGTACCGTAACACCCTGTATATAGCCTCCACATTGACTCTGTACCGTAACACCCTGTATATAGCCTCCACATTAACTCTGTACCGTAACACCCTGTATATAGCCTCCACATTAACTCTGTACCGTAATACCCTGTATATAGCCTCCACATTGACTCTGTACCGTAATACCTGTATATAGCCTCCACATTGACTCTGTACCGTAACACCCTGTATATACCTCCACATTGACTCTGTACCGTAACACCCTGTATATAGCCTCCACATTGACTCTGTACCGTAATACCCTGTATAAAGCCTCCACATTGACTCTGTACCGTAACACCCTGTATATAGCCTCCACATTGACTCTGTACCGTAACACCCTGTATATAGCCTCCACATTGACTCTGTACTGTAACACCCTGTATATAGCCTCCACATTGACTCTGGTACCGTAACACCCTGTATATAGCCTACATTGACTCTGTACCGTAAATACCCTGTATATAGCCTCCACATTAACTCTGTACCGTAATACCCTGTATATAGCCTCCACATTGACTCTGTACCGTAATACCCTGTATATAGCCTCCACATTGACTCTGTACCGTAATACCCTGTATATAGTCTCCACATTGACTCTGTACCGTAACACCCTGTATATAGCCTCCACATTGACTCTGTACCGTAACACCCTGTATATAGCCTCCACATTGACTCTGTACCGTAACACCCTGTATATAGCCTCCACATTGACTCTGTACCGTAACACCCTGTATATAACCTCCACATTGACTCTGTACCGTAACACCCTGTATATAGCCTCCACATTGACTCTGTACCGTAACACCCTGTATATAGCCTCCACATTGACTCTGTACCGTAACACCCTGTATATAGCCTCCACATTGACTCTGTACCGTAACACCCTGTATATAGCCTCCACATTGACTCTGTACCGTAACACCCTGTATATAGCCTCCACATTGACTCTGTACCGTAACACCCTGTATATAGCCTCCACATTGACTCTGTACCGTAACACCCTGTATATAGCCTCCACATTGACTCTGTACCGTAACACCCTGTATATAGCCTCCACATTATTTTACTGCTGCTCTTTAATTATTGTTATTATTTTATTCAATTTTTCCTGAACACATTTCTCTTCGTAACGTCTTGTAAATATACCATTTATTTGAGTTTGTGGTCTGTATATTTGATCATTTAGTTGAGGATACCATCAACACCACAGGCCTTTTTTTTTTTTTTTTGGTTGGAGGTTTTAATTTTTGTCCTGTAACTCATTCAAGGTAATTGAGAGAATCAGTGGGTTCTGGTCGTCTTTAATAGTTGATTCCTAAGATTTGTGATCTGTTGCAGGTGTTGGTTTGTTATCGGGCCCAAAAAAACAGATTGGAGAAGTGGTTTACCCAGACATCTCTGTTTTTGGATAGTTACCTCTGTTCCTGTTCTTGTTTGTTTAGTGTTTTCAAATTTTGCAGAGAGTGGTTAGTCTTGTATCTTCCTCTCTCTCTCTCTTCCTCTTCCTCTCTCGCTCTCTCCTCCCTACTCCCTCACAGGGATATTGGTGTATTTATCTCTAGTCTGGGCAGAGGAGAAGACAGAAAGAAGTGAGAGAGAAATTGAAGAGGAGAGAGAGAGAGAGAAAGAGACAGAAAGAGAGACAGAGAGAGAGAGAGAGAGAGGAGAGGGAGACAGAGGAGAGGGAGACAGAGCGAAGGGAACGAGAGAAACGTAGAGAGAAATCTCTGAGACTCTGTGTTTACCATAAGTGTGGTGATTTGATTTCTAAACGTCTGTGGAGAATTTCATGTGGAAGCCAGTTTATGTTCTCCTCTCATCTCTCTTCCTGTCTCTCCCTCTCTCCTCTCATCTCTCTCTTCCTGTCTCTCCCTCTCTCCTCTCATCTCTCTCTTCCTGTCTCTCCCTCTCTCCTCTATTCTCTCTTCCTGTCTCTCCCTCTCTCCTCTATTCTCTCTTCCTGTCTCTCCCTCTCTCCTCTCATCTCTCTCTTCCTGTCTCTCCCTCTCTCCTCTATTCTCTCTTCCTGTCTCTCCCTCTCTCCTCTATTCTCTCTTCCTGTCTCTCCCTCTCTCCTCTATTTTCTCTCTTCCTGTCTCTCCCTCTCTCCTCTATTCTCCCTCTTCCTGTCTCTCCCTCTCTCCTCTATTCTCCCTCTTCCTGTCTCTCCCTCTCTCCTCTATTCTCCCTCTTCCTGTCTCTCCCTCTCTCCTCTAATCTCTCTCTTCCTGTCTCTCCCTCTCTCCTCTAATCTCTCTCTTCCTGTCTCTCCCTCTCTCCTCTATTCTCTCTCTTCCTGTCTCTCCCTCTCTCCTCTATTCTCCCTCTTCCTGTCTCTCCCTCTCTCCTCTATTCTCCCTCTTCCTTTCTCTCCCTCTATCCTCTATTCTCCCTCTTCCTGTCTCTCACTCTCTCCTCTATTCTCCCTCTTCCTGTCTCTCCCTCTCTCCTCTATTCTCCCTCTTCCTGTCTCTACCTCTCTTTTCTATTCTCTCTCTTCCTGTCTTTCCCTCTCTTTTCTATTCTCTCTTCCTGTCTCTCCCTCTCCTCTATTCTCTCTCTTCCTGTCTCTCCCTCTCTCCCATATTCTCTCTCTTCCTGTCTCTCTCCTCTATTCTCCCTCTTCCTGTCTCTCCCTCTCTCCTCTATGCTCTATCTTCCTGTCTCTCCCTCTCCTCTAGTCTCTCCCTCTCCTCTAGTCTCTCCCTCTCCTCTATCTCTCTTCCTGTCTCTCCCTCTCCTCTGTTCTCTCTCTTCCTGTCTCTCCTTCTCTCCTCTATTCTCTCTCTTCCTGTCTCTCCCTCTCTCCTCTAATCTCTCTCTTCCTGTCTCTCCCCGTCTCTCCCTCACTCCGTTCTCTCTCTTCCTGTCTCTCCCCTCTATTATCCCTATCCCTGTCTCTCCCTCACTCCGTTCTCTCTCTTCCAGTCTCTCCCTCCTCTTTTCTCTCTCTTCCTGTCTCTCCCTCTCTCCTCTTTTCTCTCTCTTCCTGTCTCTCCCTCTCTCCTCTAATCTCTCTCTTCCTGTCTCTCCCTCTCTCCTCTATTATCCCTGTCTCTCCCTCACTCCGTTCTCTCTCTCTCTCCTCTAATCTCTCTCTTCCTGTCTCTCCCCTCTATTCTCCCTATCCCTGTCTCTCCCTCACTCCGTTCTCTCTCTTCCTGTCTCTCCTCTCTCTCCTCCTATTCTCCCTCTTCCTGTCTCTCCCCTCTATTCTCCCTATCCTGTCTCTCCCTCACTCCGTTCTCTCTCTTCCTGTCTCTCCCTCTCTCCTCTATTCTCTCTCTTCCTGTCTCTCCTCCTCTC
>NW_025748187.1:0-39308 GCF_021184085.1 Oncorhynchus gorbuscha | reverse complement strand
TCTGCCTCTCTCTGTGTAAACTCTGTCTCTGTCTGCCTCTCTCTGTGTAAACTCTGTCTCTGTCTGCCTCTCTCCGTGTAACCTCTGTCCCTGTCTGCCTCTCTTCATCAGGTACCGAAGCTTAAAGCATTTTAACTATGACATCTGCCAAAGCTGCTTCTTCTCTGGTCGTGTGGCTAAGGGACACAAGATGCAATACCCCATGGTGGAGTACTGTACACCGGTATGTATACACAGTGGGGGTGTGGGTACATGTGTGTGTATGTGTGTGTACTTGTGTGTGTGTGTGTGTGTGTGTGTGTGTGTGTGTGGGGGGGGGTACGTGTGTGTGGAGGGGGGTACGTGTGTGTGTGTGTGTGTGTGTGTGTGTGTGTATGGGGGGGGTACATGTGTGTGTGTGTGTGTGTGTGTGTGTGTGTGTGTGTGTGTGGGGGGGTACATGTGTGTGTGTGGGGGGGGTACATGTGTGTGTGTGTGGGTACATGTGTGTGTGTGTGTGTGTGGGTACATGCGTGTGTGTGTGTGTGTGTGGGTACATGCGTGTGTGTGTGTGTGTGGGTACATGCGTGTGTGTGTGTGTGTGTGTGTGTGTGTGTGTGTGTGTGTGTGTGTGTGTGTGTGTGTGTGTGTGTGTGTGTGTGTGTGTGGGTACATGCGTGTGTGTGTGTGTGGTGTATTTCTGACAGGGTAAATAAATCCCTGTATTTGCTCCATGAACCTGTAAAGATGAAGTCAGTGTGTCTCTTTCCTCCCAGTTGAATGTGGTTGTCAGACAGTTAAACCCACTTCACAACACTCACATAAACCTGAATCAACACGGATGGTTCCATTAGCCAGTGCCCACTGCTGAAAGTAGGCTGTGTGTGTGTGTGTGTGTGTGTGTGTGTGTGTGTGTGTGTGTGTGTGTGTGTGTGTGTGTGTGTGTGTGTGTGTGTGTGTGTGTGTGTGTGTGTGTGTGTGTGTGTGTGTGTGTGTGTGTGTGTGTGTAGTGTGCGTGTGTGGTGTGTGTGCGTGTGCGCGCGCGTGTGTGTGTGTGTGTCATTGTGTGGGTGTGGCAGAGTGTGTGTGTATGTTTAGGTGTCTGTGTGTGTGTGTCATTGTGTGGGTGTCTGTGTCTATGTGTGTGTGTGATTTTGTGTGTGTGTGTCTATGTGTGTCTGTGTGTTTGGGTGTGTCATTGTGTGGGTGTCTGTGTCTATGTGTGTGTGTGATTGTGTGTGTGTGTGTGTGTCTATGTGTGTCTGTGTGTTTGGGTGTGTCATTGTGTGGGTGTCTGTGTCTATGTGTGTGTCTATGTGTGTCTGTGTGTTTGGGTGTGTCATTGTGTGGGTGTCTGTGTCTATGTGTGTGTCTATGTGTGTCTGTGTGTTTGGGTGTGTCATTGTGTGGGTGTCTGTGTCTATGTGTGTCTGTGTGTTTGGGTGTGTCACTGTGTGTGTGTTGTGGATCTGTAGACTAGGGCTGTGAACAAGGGGTCTTTGTTCTGTGTCTGTGTGTTTCAGACCACGTCAGGGGAGGATGTGAGGGACTTTGCCAAGGTACTGAAAAACAAATTCAGGACCAAACGATGCTCGCTAAGCACCCCCGTATGGGCTACCTCCCTGTGCAGACCATCCTGGAGGGGGACAACCTGGAGACGTGAGTCCTGACACACACACACACACACACACACACACACACACACACACACACACACACACACACACACACACACACACACACGGACAGGACAGGGGCTGGTTTAGGTCTATCATCTGGCCTCAGAGACAGGGGCTAGTTTAGGTCTAACATCAGGCCTAAGGGACAGGACAGGGGCTGGTTTAGGTCTAACATCTGGCCTAAGGGACAGGACAGGGGCTGGTTTAGGTCTAACATCTGGCCTAAGGGACAGGACAGGGCAGGTTTAGGTCTAACATCTGGCCTAAGGGACAGGACAGGGGCTGGTTTAGGTCTAACATCTGGCCTAAGGAACAGGGCTGGTTTAGGTCTAACATCTGGCCTAAGGGACAGGGCTGGTTTAGGTCTAACATCTGGCCTAAGGGACAGGACAGGGGCTGGTTTAGGTCTAACATCTGGCCTAAGGAACAGGGGCTGGTTTAGGTCTAACATCAGGCCTAAGGGACATGACAGGGGCTGGTTTAGGTCTAACATCTGGCTCATGGACAGGGGGCTGACGTAGGTCTAACATCTGGCCTTAAGGACAGGACAGGGGCTGGTTTAGGTCTAACATCTGGTCTAAGGACAGGGGCTGGTTTAGGCTCCAACATCTGGCCTAAGGAACAGGGCTGGTTTAGGTCCCACATCTGGCCTAAGGGACAGGACAGGGCTGGTTTAGGTCTAACATCTGGCCTAAGGGACAGGGACAGGGCAGGTTTAGGTCTAACATCTGGCCTAAGGGACAGGACAGGGGCTGGTTTAGGTCTAACATCTGGCCTAAGGGACAGGACAGGGCTGGTTTAGGTCTAACATCTGGCCTAAGGGACAGGACAGGGGCTGGTTTAGGTCTAACATCTGGCCTAAGGGACAGGACAGGGGCTGGTTTAGGTCTAACATCTGGCCTAGGCGATCTAGTCCCTTTCCCTGACTGCTAGACCACACACACACTCACTGACACACACACATAGACACACGCATGCACACACACACACAGACACATACACATAGACACACGCGTGCACACACACGCAAATGACAGCTTAGCTCACACTGGCGGGTTGAAGAATCAGTTGAGACAGAAAATGTAGAGAGATTCTCAGCCTGCCAGGCTAGCAGCCATGCAAAATAATGTAGAGAGACTCTCAGCCTGCCAGGCTAGCAGCCACGCAAACTAATGTAGAGAGATTCTCAGCCTGCCAGGCTAGCAGCCACGCAAACTAATGTAGAGAGATTCTCAACCTGCCAGGCTAGCAGCCATGCAAACTAATGCAATCCACTGTCACCTTGTCAGGATGCTGTGTGTCTCTCTCTCTCTCTGTGTGTGTGTGTGTGTGCATGCGTGCGTGCGTGTGTGTGTATCTCTGTCTCTGTGATTATGTCTACTAGTCCTTGGCCTGAATTGTTCACTGAGTGATTTCTTTAGTTGTCTTGCTCTGGTAAATTCAGATTTATTTGATGTCAGTGAACGCTCGTGTTTGTGTTTGTGTGAGAGTTGAGTATGTTTGTGTGTGAGAGTTGAGTATGTTTGTGTGTGAGAGTTGAGTATGTTTGTGTGTGAGAGTTGAGTATGTTTGTGTGTGAGAGTTGAGTATGTTTGTGTGTGTGTGAGAGTTGAGTATGTTTGTGTGTGTGTGAGAGTTGAGTATGTTTGTGTGTGAGAGTTGAGTATGTTTGTGTGTGAGAGTTGAGTATGTTTGTGTGTGTGTGAGAGTTGAGTATGTTTGTGTGTGAGAGTTGAGTATGTTTGTGTGTGAGAGCTGAGTATGTTTGTGTGAGAGTTGAGTATGTGTGTGTGTGAGAGTTGAGTATGTTTGTGTGTGTGTGAGAGCGAGTATGTTTGTGTGTGTGTGAGAGTTGAGTATGTTTGTGTGTGAGAGTTGAGTATGTTTGTGTGTGTGTGAGAGTTGAGTATGTTTGTGTGTGTGTGAGAGTTGAGTATGTTTGTGTGTGAGAGTTGAGTATGTTTGTGTGTGAGAGTTGAGTATGTTTGTGTGTGAGAGTTGAGTATGTTTGTGTGTGAGAGTTGAGTATGTTTGTGTGTGTGTGAGAGTTGAGTATGTTTGTGTGTGTGTGAGAGTTGAGTATGTTTGTGTGTGAGAGTTGAGTATGTTTGTGTGTGTGTGAGAGTTGAGTATGTTTGTGTGTGTGTGAGAGCTGAGTGTTTGTGTGTGTGTGAGAGTTGAGTATGTTTGTGTGTGTGTGAGAGTTGAGTATGTTTGTGTGTGTGTGAGAGTTGAGTATGTTTGTGTGTGTGTGAGAGTTGAGTATGTTTGTGTGTGTGTGAGAGTTGAGTATGTTTGTGTGTGTGTGAGAGTTGAGTATGTTTGTGTGTGTGTGAGAGTTGAGTATGTTTGTGTGTTTGTGAGAGTTGAGTATGTTTGTGTGTGTGTGAGAGTTGAGTATGTTTGTGTGTGAGAGTTGAGTATGTTTGTGTGTGTGTGTGAGAGTTGAGTATGTTTGTGTGTGTGAGAGTTGAGTATGTTTGTGTGTGTGTGAGAGTTGAGTATGTTTGTGTGTGTGTGAGAGTTGAGTATGTGTGTGTGTGTTGAGTATGTTTGTGTGTGTGTGAGAGTTGAGTATGTTTGTGTGTGAGAGTTGAGTATGTTTGTGTGTGTGTGAGAGTTGAGTATGTTTGTGTGTGTGTGAGAGTTGAGTATGTTTGTGTGTGTGTGAGAGTTGAGTATGTTTGTGTGTGTGTGAGAGTTGAGTATGTTTGTGTGAGAGTTGAGTATGTTTGTGTGTGTGTGAGAGTTGAGTATGTTTGTGTGTGTGTGAGAGTTGAGTATGTTTGTATGTGAGAGTTGAGTATGTTTGTGTGTGTGTGAGAGTTGAGTATGTGTGTGTGTGTGTGAGAGTTGAGTATGTTTGTGTGTGTGTGAGAGTTGAGTATGTTTGTGTGTGTGTGAGAGTTGAGTATGTTTGTGTGAGAGTTGAGTATGTTTGTGTGTGTGTGAGAGTTGAGTATGTTTGTGTGTGTGTGAGAGTTGAGTATGTGTGTGTGTGTGTGAGAGTTGAGTATGTTTGTGTGTGTGTGAGAGTTGAGTATGTTTGTGTGTGTGTGAGAGTTGAGTATGTTTGTGTGTGAGAGTTGAGTATGTTTGTGTGTGTGTGAGAGTTGAGTATGTTTGTGTGTGTGTGAGAGTTGAGTATGTGTGTGTGTGTGTGAGAGTTGAGTATGTTTGTGTGTGTGTGAGAGTTGAGTATGTTTGTGTGTGTGTGAGAGTTGAGTATGTTTGTGTGTGTGTGAGAGTTGAGTATGGGGATGTGTGTGTTTGTTCTAATGTGTTTTGAGGTGAGGCCCTGCGTCTCATGTCCTCATCTCACCTCTCCTGTGTTCCAGTCCCGTAACTCTGATCAACTTCTGGCCGGTAGATCATGCGTGAGTACCCTGTTCAGTGTCACACATACATACATACGTACGTACGGACGGACGGACAGTTATTTTATGTGGCTGTCAGTGTTCATGTACCCTGTGTACTGTAGTACTGTACTCATCCTGTTACTGTGTCTGCTGCAGCCATTAAACCAACACAACACTCATCCACATGTTATCTGTCATACAAAGTACTGTAGTATGTCATGTTATAACTCATCCTGTCTCTGTACTGTAGTCTATATCATGTTATAACTCATCCTGTTACTGTAGTCTATATCATGTTATAACTCATCCTGTCACTGTACTGTAGTCTATATCAGGTTATAACTCATCCTGTTACTGTAGTCTATATCATGTTATAACTCATCCTGTTACTGTAGTCTATATCAGGTTATAACTCATCCTGTTACTGTAGTCTATATCATGTTATAACTCATCCTGTTACTGTAGTCTATATCAGGTTATAACTCATCCTGTTACTGTAGTCTATATCAGGTTATAACTCATCCTGTTACTGTACTGTAGTCTATATCAGGTTATAACTCATCCTGTTACTGTAGTCTATATCAGGTTATAACTCATCCTGTTACTGTAGTCTATATCATGTTATAACTCATCCTGTTACTGTAGTCTATATCAGGTTATAACTCATCCTGTTACTGTACTGTAGTCTATATCATGTTATAACTCATCCTGTTACTGTAGTCTATATCATGTTATAACTCATCCTGTTACTGTACTGTAGTCTATGTCATGTTATAACTCATCCTGTTACTTGTAGTCTATATCAGGTTATAACTCATCCTGTCTCTGTACTGTAGTCTATGTCATGTTATAACTCATCCTGTCACTGTACTGTAGTCTATATCATGTTATAACTCATCCTGTTACTGTACTGTAGTCTATATCAGGTTATAACTCATCCTGTTACTGTAGTCTATATCATGTTATAACTCATCCTGTTACTGTACTGTAGTCTATATCAGGTTATAACTCATCCTGTCTCTGTACTGTAGTCTATATCATGTTATAACTCATCCTGTTACTGTAGTCTATGTCATGTTATAACTCATCCTGTTACTGTAGTCTATATCAGGTTATAACTCATCCTGTTACTGTAGTCTATGTCATGTTATAACTCATCCTGTTACTGTAGTCTATGTCATGTTATAACTCATCCTGTTACTGTAGTCTATATCAGGTTATAACTCATCCTGATACTGTACTGTAGTCTATATCAGGTTATAACTCATCCTGTCTCTGTACTGTAGTCTATGTCATGTTATAACTCATCCTGTTACTGTACTGTAGTCTATATCATGTTATAACTCATCCTGTTACTGTAGTCTATATCAGGTTATAACTCATCCTGTTACTGTAGTCTATGTCATGTTATAACTCATCCTGTTACTGTAGTCTATGTCATGTTATAACTCATCCTGTTACTGTAGTCTATATCAGGTTATAACTCATCCTGATACTGTACTGTAGTCTATATCAGGTTATAACTCATCCTGTCTCTGTACTGTAGTCTATGTCATGTTATAACTCATCCTGTTACTGTACTGTAGTCTATATCATGTTATAACTCATCCTGTTACTGTAGTCTATATCAGGTTATAACTCATCCTGTTACTGTAGTCTATATCATGTTATAACTCATCCTGTCTCTGTACTGTAGTCTATATCAGGTTATAACTAATCCTGTTACTGTAGTCTATATCATGTTATAACTCATCCTGTTACTGTAGTCTATATCAGGTTATAACTCATCCTGTTACTGTAGTCTATATCATGTTATAACTCATCCTGTTACTGTAGTCTATATCAGGTTATAACTCATCCTGTTACTGTAGTCTATATCAGGTTATAACTCATCCTGTTACTGTACTGTAGTCTATATCAGGTTATAACTCATCCTGTTACTGTAGTCTATATCAGGTTATAACTCATCCTGTCTCTGTACTGTAGTCTATGTCATGTTATAACTCATCCTGTCACTGTATCAGTCTATATCATGTTATAACTCATCCTGTTACTGTACTGTAGTCTATATCAGGTTATAACTCATCCTGTTACTGTAGTCTATATCATGTTATAACTCATCCTGTTACTGTACTGTAGTCTATATCAGGTTATAACTCATCCTGTCTCTGTACTGTAGTCTATATCATGTTATAACTCATCCTGTTACTGTAGTCTATGTCATGTTATAACTCATCCTGTTACTGTAGTCTATATCAGGTTATAACTCATCCTGTTACTGTAGTCTATGTCATGTTATAACTCATCCTGTTACTGTAGTCTATGTCATGTTATAACTCATCCTGTTACTGTAGTCTATATCAGGTTATAACTCATCCTGATACTGTACTGTAGTCTATATCAGGTTATAACTCATCCTGTCTCTGTACTGTAGTCTATGTCATGTTATAACTCATCCTGTTACTGTACTGTAGTCTATATCATGTTATAACTCATCCTGTTACTGTAGTCTATATCAGGTTATAACTCATCCTGTTACTGTAGTCTATGTCATGTTATAACTCATCCTGTTACTGTAGTCTATGTCATGTTATAACTCATCCTGTTACTGTAGTCTATATCAGGTTATAACTCATCCTGATACTGTACTGTAGTCTATATCAGGTTATAACTCATCCTGTCTCTGTACTGTAGTCTATGTCATGTTATAACTCATCCTGTTACTGTACTGTAGTCTATATCATGTTATAACTCATCCTGTTACTGTAGTCTATATCAGGTTATAACTCATCCTGTTACTGTAGTCTATATCATGTTATAACTCATCCTGTCTCTGTACTGTAGTCTATATCAGGTTATAACTAATCCTGTTACTGTAGTCTATATCATGTTATAACTCATCCTGTTACTGTAGTCTATATCAGGTTATAACTCATCCTGTTACTGTAGTCTATATCATGTTATAACTCATCCTGTTACTGTAGTCTATATCAGGTTATAACTCATCCTGTTACTGTAGTCTATATCAGGTTATAACTCATCCTGTTACTGTACTGTAGTCTATATCAGGTTATAACTCATCCTGTTACTGTAGTCTATATCAGGTTATAACTCATCCTGTTACTGTAGTCTATATCATGTTATAACTCATCCTGTTACTGTAGTCTATATCAGGTTATAACTCATCCTGTTACTGTACTGTAGTCTATATCATGTTATAACTCATCCTGTTACTGTAGTCTATATCATGTTATAACTCATCCTGTTACTGTACTGTAGTCTATGTCATGTTATAACTCATCCTGTTACTGTAGTCTATATCAGGTTATAACTCATCCTGTCTCTGTACTGTAGTCTATGTCATGTTATAACTCATCCTGTCACTGTACTGTAGTCTATATCATGTTATAACTCATCCTGTTACTGTACTGTAGTCTATATCAGGTTATAACTCATCCTGTTACTGTAGTCTATATCATGTTATAACTCATCCTGTTACTGTACTGTAGTCTATATCAGGTTATAACTCATCCTGTCTCTGTACTGTAGTCTATATCATGTTATAACTCATCCTGTTACTGTAGTCTATGTCATGTTATAACTCATCCTGTTACTGTAGTCTATATCAGGTTATAACTCATCCTGTTACTGTAGTCTATGTCATGTTATAACTCATCCTGTTACTGTAGTCTATGTCATGTTATAACTCATCCTGTTACTGTAGTCTATATCAGGTTATAACTCATCCTGATACTGTACTGTAGTCTATATCAGGTTATAACTCATCCTGTCTCTGTACTGTAGTCTATGTCATGTTATAACTCATCCTGTTACTGTACTGTAGTCTATATCATGTTATAACTCATCCTGTTACTGTAGTCTATATCAGGTTATAACTCATCCTGTTACTGTAGTCTATGTCATGTTATAACTCATCCTGTTACTGTAGTCTATGTCATGTTATAACTCATCCTGTTACTGTAGTCTATATCAGGTTATAACTCATCCTGATACTGTACTGTAGTCTATATCAGGTTATAACTCATCCTGTCTCTGTACTGTAGTCTATGTCATGTTATAACTCATCCTGTTACTGTACTGTAGTCTATATCATGTTATAACTCATCCTGTTACTGTAGTCTATATCAGGTTATAACTCATCCTGTTACTGTAGTCTATATCATGTTATAACTCATCCTGTCTCTGTACTGTAGTCTATATCAGGTTATAACTAATCCTGTTACTGTAGTCTATATCAGATTATAACTCATCCTGATACTGTACTGTAGTCTATATCAGGTTATAACTCATCCTGATACTGTACTGTAGTCTATATCAGGTTATAACTCATCCTGATACTGTACTGTAGTCTATATCAGGTTATAACTAATCCTGTTACTGTAGTCTATATCAGGTTATAACTCATCCTGATACTGTACTGTAGTCTATATCAGGTTATAACTCATCCTGATACTGTACTGTAGTCTATATCAGGTTATAACTCATCCTGTCTCTGTACTGTAGTCTATATCAGGTTATAACTAATCCTGTTACTGTACTGTAGTCTATATCAGGTTATAACTCATCCTGATACTGTACTGTAGTCTATATCAGGTTATAACTCATCCTGTCTCTGTACTGTAGTCTATATCATGTTATAACTCATCCTGTCTCTGTACTGTAGTCTATATCATGTTATAACTCATCCTGTTACTGTACTGTAGTCTATATCAGGTTATAACTCATCCTGTTACTGTACTGTAGTCTATGTCATGTTATAACTCATCCTGTTACTGTAGTCTATATCAGGTTATAACTCATCCTGTTACTGTAGTCTATATCATGTTATAACTCATCCTGTTAATGTACTGTAGTCTATATCAGGTTATAACTCATCCTGTTACTGTACTGTAGTCTATATCATGTTATAACTCATCCTGTTACTGTAGTCTATATCAGGTTATAACTCATCCTGTTACTGTAGTCTATATCAGGTTATAACTCATCCTGTTACTGTAGTCTATATCAGGTTATAACTCATCCTGTCTCTGTACTGTAGTCTATATCAGGTTATAACTCATCCTGTCACTGTAGTCTATATCATGTTATAACTCATCCTGTCACTGTAGTCTATATCATGTTATAAATCATCATGTCACTGTGCTGTGGGTGCTGGGGGCTATATAGAGCTCTGTGGTTCATATTGACATGACACTGTCTCGTGGACCTGTTGAAGCGTGTGTTGTCTGGATCATAACAGCTGACATCTTTAGGTTTTATTCCCTCTGTGTCTTTTTCTTTCGTTCTCTTCCACTCCTCTCCTCTCTCTCTCCTGTCTGTAGGCCTGCGTCCTCCCCCCAGCTTTCCCATGACGACACCCATTCACGCATCGAGCATTACGCCAGCCGGTAAGATAAAGACACACGTGTATTTACGTAGTTAGACTCTAATCTCTCAGCTACTGATTGACTGTAGAGTTACTGTGTCCAGGAGTATAGACTCACTCACTGAATGTTGAACTTTAGACCTCGTGACAACCAGATACTAACAGGCATTATCGTGTAATGCTGATTCCACCTTCAGTAGAGGTTTTTCTCCCCCTGTTTACTAAACTGGTGAATCTTTACTCTGTAACCGTTTACCCGAGGCTTGTACCATGATATTCATCCCAGAGTCCAGAGTCTACCACTGAATTGTCCTGGAACAATAGAGATGGTATTCAGCCCAGAGTACAGGGTCTACCACTGAATTGTCCTGGAACAATAGAGATGGTATTCAGCCCAGAGTTCAGGGTCTACCACTGAATTGTCCTGGAACAATAGAGATGGTATTCAGCCCAGAGTCTACCACTGAATTGTCCTGGAACAATAGAGATGGTATTCAGCCCAGGGTCTACCACTGAATTGTCCTGGAACAATAGAGATGGTATTCAGCCCAGGGTCTACCACTGAATTGTCCTGGAACAATAGAGATGGTATTCAGCCCAGAGTTCAGGGTCTACCACTGAATTGTCCTGGAACAATAGAGATGGTATTCAGCCCAGAGTCTACCACTGAATTTTCCTGGAACAATAGAGATGGTATTCAGCCCAGAGTCCAGAGTCTACCACTGAATTGTCCTGGAACAATAGAGATGGTATTCAGCCCAGAGTACAGGGTCTACCACTGAATTGTCCTGGAACAATAGAGATGGTATTCAGCCCAGAGTTCAGGGTCTACCACTGAATTGTCCTGGAACAATAGAGATGGTATTCAGCCCAGAGTCTACCACTGAATTGTCCTGGAACAATAGAGATGGTATTCAGCCCAGGGTCTACCACTGAATTGTCCTGGAACAATAGAGATGGTATTCAGCCCAGAGTTCAGGGTCTACCACTGAATTGTCCTGGAACAATAGAGATGGTATTCAGCCCAGAGTCCAGGGTCTACCACTGAATTGTCCTGGAACAATAGAGATGGTATTCAGCCCAGAGTCTACCACTGAATTGTCCTGGAACAATAGAGATGGTATTCAGCCCAGAGTTCAGGGTCTACCACTGAATTGTCCTGGAACAATAGAGATGGTATTCAGCCCAGAGTCCAGGGTCTTCCACTGAATTGTCCTGGAACAATAGAGATGGTATTCAGCCCAGAGTCTACCACTGAATTGTCCTGGAACAATAGAGATGGTATTCAGCCCAGAGTCCAGGGTCTACCACTGAATTGTCCTGGAACAATAGAGATGGTATTCCGCCCAGGGTCTACCACTGAATTGTCCTGGAACAATAGAGATGGTATTCAGCCCAGGGTCTACCACTGAATTGTCCTGGAACAATAGAGATGGTATTCAGCCCAGAGTCTACCACTGAATTGTCCTGGAACAATAGAGATGGTATTCAGCCCAGAGTCCAGGGTCTACCACTGAATTGTCCTGGAACAATAGAGATGGTATTCAGCCCAGAGTCTACCACTGAATTGTCCTGGAACAATAGAGATGGTATTCAGCCCAGAGTTCAGGGTCTACCACTGAATTGTCCTGGAACAATAGAGATGGTATTCAGCCCAGAGTCTACCACTGAATTGTCCTGGAACAATAGAGATGGTATTCAGCCCAGGGTCTACCACTGAATTGTCCTGGAACAATAGAGATGGTATTCAGCCCAGAGTACAGGGTCTACCACTGAATTGTCCTGGAACAATAGAGATGGTATTCAGCCCAGAGTTCAGGGTCTACCACTGAATTGTCCTGGAACAATAGAGACGGTATTCAGCCCAGAGTCCAGGGTCTACCACTGAATTGTCCTGGAACAATAGAGATGGTATTCAGCCCAGAGTCTACCACTGAATTGCCCTGGACAGTGCTGCTCATTCTGTACTAATGGTAGTGAAATGAGTGGAATGTGACTACTGAAATGAATGTGTCTCCCCCCACAGGTTAGCTGAAATGGAGAACCGTAATGGATCTTATCTGAATGACAGTATCTCACCCAATGAGAGCATGTGAGCCCACCCCTTCCTCTTTCAATCCTGTCGTTGATTGGCTTGCTTTGTGAATTGGCTCAGTGTGTTAGGTATGAAGCTGTGTTGTCTCTGTGAGGTGGGTTCTGTCTAGAGCAGTCATGAGTAACACTTGGAGTCTCCTACGGATGCTTTTTAAAGGTTCATTTAACTATCCACTAAACCGAGCACGCTGAAGATTTGAAATGCTCAAATAACTATCACACAAACAGTTCATCGGACCATCTATAAACCATCTATAGTTATAGACCATCTATAGACCATCTATAGACCATCTATAGACCATCTATTGGCCATCTATAGCTACAGACCATCTATAGACCATCTATAGACCATCTATAGACCATCTATAGACCATCTATAGACCATCTATAGCTACAGACCATCTATAGTTATAGACAATCTATAGACCATCTATAGTTATAAACCATCTATAGACCATCTATAGTTATAGACCATCTATTGACCATCTATAGACCATCTATAGTTATAGACCATCTATAGTTATAGACCATCTATAGAACATCTATAGTTATAGACCATCTATAGAACATCTATAGTTATAGACCATCTATTGACCATCTATAGACCATCTATAGTTATAAACCATCTATAGACCATCTATAGTTATAGACCATCTATTGACCATCTATAGACCATCTATTGACCATCTATAGTTATAGACCATCTATAGTTATAGACCATCTATAGAACATCTATAGTTATTGACCATCTATAGACCATCTATAGTTATAGACCATCTATAGTTATAGACCATCTATAGACCATCTATAGTTATAAACCATCTATAGACCATCTATAGTTATAGACCATCTATTGACCATCTATAGACCATCTATAGTTATAGACCATCTATAGTTATAGACCATCTATAGAACATCTATAGTTATAGACCATCTATAGACCATCTATAGCTACAGACCATCTATAGACCATCTATAGTTATAGACCATCTATAGTTATAGACCATCTATAGAACATCTATAGTTATAGACCATCTATAGAACATCTATAGTTATAGACCATCTATAGACCATCTATAGACCATCTATAGTTATAGACCATCTATAGACCATCTATAGACCATCTATAGTTATAGACCATCTATAGAACATCTATAGTTATAGACCATCTATAGACCATCTATAGAACATCTATAGTTATAGACCATCTATAGACCATCTATAGCTACAGACCATCTATAGTTATAGACAATCTATAGACCATCTATAGTTATAAACCATCTATAGACCATCTATAGTTATTGACCATCTATAGACCATCTATAGACCATCTATAGTTATAGACCATCTATAGTTATAGACCATCTATAGAACATCTATAGTTATAGACCATCTATAGACCATCTATAGCTACAGACCATCTATAGACCATCTATAGTTATAGACCATCTATAGAACATCTATAGTTATAGACCATCTATAGAACATCTATAGTTATAGACCATCTATAGACCATCTATAGACCATCTATAGTTATAGACCATCTATAGACCATCTATAGACCATCTATAGTTATAGACCATCTATAGAACATCTATAGTTATAGACCATCTATAGACCATCTATAGAATATCTATAGTTATAGACCATCTATAGACCATCTATAGAACATCTATAGTTATAGACCATCTATAGAACATCTATAGTTATAGACCATCTACAGACCATCTATAGACCATCTATAGTTATAGACCATCTATAGTTATAGACCATCTATAGAACATCTATAGTTATAGACCATCTATAGAACATCTATAGTTATAAACCATCTATAGACCATCTATAGTTATAGACCATCTATAGACCATCTATTGACCATCTATAGCTACAGACCATCTATAGACCATCTATAGTTATAGACCATCTATAGAACATCTATAGTTATAGACCATCTATAGAACATCTATAGTTATAGACCATCTATAGACCATCTATAGACCATCTATAGTTATAGACCATCTATAGACCATCTATAGACCATCTATAGTTATAGACCATCTATAGAACATCTATAGTTATAGACCATCTATAGACCATCTATAGAATATCTATAGTTATAGACCATCTATAGACCATCTATAGAACATCTATAGTTATAGACCATCTATAGAACATCTATAGTTATAGACCATCTACAGACCATCTATAGACCATCTATAGTTATAGACCATCTATAGTTATAGACCATCTATAGAACATCTATAGTTATAGACCATCTATAGAACATCTATAGTTATAAACCATCTATAGACCATCTATAGTTATAGACCATCTATAGACCATCTATTGACCATCTATAGCTATAGACCATCTACAGACCCTCTATAGACCATCTATAGTTATAGACCATCTATAGACCATCTACAGACCATCTATAGACCATCTATAGACATTTACATTACATTTAAGTCATTTAGCAGACGCTCTTATCCAGAGCGACTTACAAATTGGTGCATTCACCTTATGACATCCAGTGGGACAGTCACTTACAATAGTGCATCTAAAACTTAGGGGGGGTGGGGTGAGAGGGATTACTTAACCTATCCTAGGTATTCCTTAAAGAGGTGGGGTTTCAGGTGTCTCCGGAAGGTGGTGATTGACTCCGCTGTCCTGGCGTCGTGAGGGAGTTTGTTCCACCATTGGGGGGCCAGGGCAGCGAACAGTTTTGACTGGGCTGAGCGGGAGCTGTACTTCCTCAGTGGTAGGGAGGCGAGCAGGCCAGAGGTGGATGAACGCAGTGCCCTTGTTTGGGTGTAGGGCCTGATCAGAGCCTGGAGGTACTGGTGCCGTTCCCCTCACAGCTCCGTGGCAAGCACCATGGTCTTGTAGCGGATGCGGCTTCAACTGGAAGCCAGTGGAAAACGGAGGAGGCGGGGTGACGTGAGAGAACTTGGGAAGGTTGAACACCAGACGGGCTGCGGCGTTCTGGATGAGTTGAAGGGTTTAATGGCACAGGCAGCCCAGCCAACAGCGAGTTGCAGTAATCCCAGACGGGAGATGACAAGTGCCTGGATTAGGACCTGCGCCGCTTCCTGTGTGAGGCAGAGTGCATTACTCTGCGGATGTTGTAGAGCATGAACCTACAGGAAGGCCATATGATGTTAGTTGAGAGCGACAGAGGTGTTGTCCAGGATCACGCCAAGGTTCTTGGCGCTCTGGGGAAAAGAGGACACAATGGAGTTGTCAACCGTGATAGCGAATCATGGAACGGGCAGTCCCTTCCCGGGAGGAAGAGCAGCTCCGTCTTGCGAGGTTCCAGCTTGAGGTGGTGATCCGTCATCCACACTGATATGTCTGCCAGACATGCAGAGATGCGATTCGCCACCTGGTCATCAGAAGGGAAAGGAAGATTAATTGTGTGTCGTCTGCATAGCAATGATAAGAGAGACCATGTGAGGTTATGACAGAGCCAAGTGACTTGGTGTATAGCGAGAATAGGAGAGAGGGCCAAGAACAGAGCCCTGGGGGACACCAGTGGTGAGAGCGCGTGGTGAGGAGACAGATTCTCGCCACGCCACCTGGTAGGAGCGACCTGTCAGGTAGGACGCAATCAAGCGTGGGCCGCGCCGGGTACCCAACTCGGAGAGGGTGGAGAGAGGAGGATCTGATGGTTCACAGTATCGAAGGCAGCCGATAGATCTAGAAGGATGAGAGCAGAGGAGAGAGAGTTAGCTTTGGCAGTGCGGAGCGCCTCCGTGATACAGAGGAGAGCAGTCTCAGTTGAATGACTAGTCTTGAAACCTGACTGATTTGGATCAGAAGGTCATTCAGAGAGAGATAGCGGGAGAGCTGGCCAGGACGGCACGTTCAAGAGTTTTGGAGAGAAAAGAAAAGAAGGGATACTGGTCTGTAATTGTTGACATCGGAGGGATCGAGTGTAGGTTTTTCAGAAGGGTGCAACTCTCGCTCTCTTGAGACGGAAGGACATAGCCAACGGTCAGGGATGAGTTGATGAGCGAGGTGAGGTAAGGGAGAAGGTCTCCGGAAATGGTCTGGAGAAGAGAGGAGGGATAGGGTCAGCGGGCAGGTTGTTGGGCGCCGGCCGTCACAAGACGAGAGATTTCATCTGGAGAGAGGGGAGAAAGAGGTCAGAGCACAGGGTAGGGCAGTGTGAGCAGAACCAGCGGTGTCGTTTGACTTAGCAAACGAGGATCGGATGTCGTCGACCTTCTTTTCAAAATGGTTGACGAAGTCATCTGCAGAGAGGAGGAGGGGGAGGGGAGGCGGAGGATTCCAGGAGGAGAGAAGGTGGCAAGAGCTTCCTGGGTTAGAGGCAGATGCTTGGAATTTAGCGTAGTAGAAAGTGGCTTTAGCAGCAGAGACAGAGGGAGGAAAATGTAGAGAGGAGGAGAGTGAAAGGATGCCAGGTCCGCAGGGGCGGCGATTTTCCTCCATTTCCGCTGGCTGCCCGAGCCCTGTTCTGTGAGCTCGCAATGAGTCATCGAGCCACGGAGCGGGAGGAGGACAGAGCCGGCCTGGAGGATAGGGACATAGAGAGTCAGGGATGCAGAGAGGGAGGAGAGGAGGGTTGAGGAGGCAGAATCAGGAGATAGGTGGGAGAGAAGGTTTGAGCGGAGGAAGAGATGATAGGATGGAAGAGGAAGGTAGCGGGGGAGAGGCGAAGGTTGGGGCCGGCGATACCATCAGTAGGGGCAGTGTGGGAGGTGTTGGATGAGAGCGAGAGGAAAGGATACAAGGCAGTGGTCGGAGACTTGGAGGGGAGTTGCAATGAGGTTAGTGGAAGAACGGCATCTAGTACAGATGAGGTCGAGCGTATTGCCTGCCTTGTGAGTAGGGGGAAGGGTGAGAGGTGAGGTCAAAGAGGAGAGTGGAAAGAAGGAGGCAGAGAGGAAAGAGTCAAAGGTAGACGTGGGGAGGGATTCAAGTCGCCCAGAACTGTGAGAGGTGAGCCGTCCTCAGGAAGGAGCTTATCAAGGCATCAAGCTCATTGATGAACTCTCGAGGAACCTGGAGGGCGATAAATGATAAGGATGTTAAGCTTGAAGGGCTAGTAACTGTGACAGCATGGAATTCAAAGGAGGCGATAGACAGATGGGTAAGGAGAAAGAATGACCAGGAGAGATGAGATCCGGTGCCACCACCCCGCTGACCCAGACGCTCTCGGGGTGTGCGAGAACACGTGGGCGGACGAGAGAGAGAGCAGTAGGAGTAGCAGTGTTGTCTGTGGTGATCCATGTTTCCGTCAGTGCCAGAAGTCGAGGACTGGAGGAGGCATAGGCTGAATGAACTCTGCCTTGTTGACCTGAATTGGCAGTTCCAGAAGGCTACCGGAGACCTGGAACTCCCGTGGAATAGGTGCGCTGGGACCACCAGAGTAGGAGTGGCCGCGGCCACGCGGTGAGACGTTTGTATGGTCTGTGCAGAGGGAGAGAACAGGGATAAACAGACACATAGTTGACAGGCTACAGAAGAGGCTACGCTAATGCAAAGGAGATTGGAATGACAAGTGGACTGCACGTCTCGAATGTTCAGAAAGTTAAGCTCGTAGCAAGAATCTTATTGACTAAAATGATTAAAATGATACAGTACTGCTGAAGTAGGCCAGCTGGCAGTGGGTGCGTTGTTGACACTACACTAATCAAGTCGTTCCGTTGAGTGTAATAGTTTCTGCAGTGTTGCTATTCGGGGGCTAGCAGGCTAGCTAGCAGTGTTGTTTACGTTACGTTGCGTTAAAAGAACGACAATAGATGGCTAGCGAACCTAGAAAATCGCTCTAGACTACACAATTATCTTTGATACAAAGACGGCTATGTAGCTAGCTAAGTAGCTAGCTACGATCAAACAAATCAAACCGTTGTACTGTAATGAAATGAAGTGAAAATGTGATACAACCTGTGAATGCGACCGGGTAGTTGAGTTCTATACAGAAGACGTTGGCTAGCGTTGGCTAGCTAGCAGAGTCACCTACGTTAAGGACGACAAATAGCTGGCTAGCTAACCTCGGTAAATTAAGATAATCACTCTAAGACTACACACTCTAAACCTAAACAACACAATTATCTTGGATACGATGATACGATGATACGAAGACATGAACAGCTATGTAGCTAGCTAACACTAAACTAATCCAAGTGGATTTCGGTTGAGTGTAATAGTTTTCCCAGTGCAGCTAATCAGTGGACGTTAGCTGGCTGGCTGGTAGAGAACTCGTTAGGACGAAATACGATAATTACGCAGTTATCTTTGATACAAAGACGGCTATGCTTAGCTAGCTGAGAAGAAATTGCTAAGATAAGACAAATCAAACCGTTGTGATATAATGAAATATAATGAAATATAATGAAAAAGTTATACTACCCGTTGGAGCGACGTGCAGATGCGACCACTCGCTCCAACCGGACCATCTACAGACCATCTATTGACCATCTACAGACCATCTATTGACCATCTACAGACCATCTACAGACCATCTATTGACTATCTATTGACCATCTATGGACTATCTATAGACCATCTATAGATGATCTACAGACCATCTATTGACCATCTATAGACCATCTACAGACCATCTATTGACCATCTACAGACCATCTATAGACCATCTACAGACCATCTATTGACCATCTACTGACCATCTATAGACCCTCTACAGACCATCTATTGACCATCTACTGACCATCTACTGACCATCTATTGACCATCTACAGACCATCTATTTACCATTATAGACCATCTATAGACCATCTATAGACCATCTATAGACCATCTATAGCTATAGACCATCTATAGTTATAGACCATCTATAGACCATCTATTGACCATCTATAGACCATCTACAGACCATCTATTGACCATCTATTGACCATCTATTGACCATCTACTGACCATCTACAGACCATCTACAGACCATCTATAGACCATCTATTGACCATCTATTGACCATCTATTGACCATCTACTGACCATCTACAGACCATCTATTGACCATCTATTGACCATCTACAGACCATCTATTGACCATTTATTGACCATCTATTGACCATCTATTGACCATCTACAGACCATCTATAGACCATCTATTGACCATCTATTGACCATCTACAGACCATCTATTGACTATCTATAGACCATCTATTGACCATCTACAGACCATCTATAGACCATCTACTGACCATCTACAGACCATCTATTGACTATCTACTGACCATCTACAGACCATCTACTGACCATCTACAGACCATCTATAGACCATCTACTGACCATCTATTGACCATCTATTGACCATCTATAGACCATCTATTGACTATCTATAGACCATCTATTGACCATTTATTGACCATCTATTGACCATCTATAGACCATCTACTGACCATCTATAGACCATCTACAGACCATCTATAGACCATCTATAGACCATCTATAGACCATCTATAGACCATCTATAGACCATCTATAGACCATCTATTGACCATCTATAGACCATCTATAGACCATCTATAGACCATCTATAGACCATCTATAGACCATCTACTGACCATCTATAGACCACAGAGAGAGGAAGATACACAAAGAGACAATGTTGTCCTGTCAGGCTTTTATCAGAGAAGATATACAGAGAATCATCATGGATGTTCTTCTATCATTGACGGACTTTCTCAGAGAGATCCAATCCTGTCTATGCACATGACAGCTGTGAGATGTTCTTCTATCATTGGATACAGAAATCTCCTCCAATCCTGTCTATGCACATGATAGCTGTGGATGTTCTTCTATCATTGGCTACTTTCATAAATCTCCTCCAATCCCTGTCTAGAGCACATGACAGCTGTGGATGTTCTTCAGAGAGAGATAGATACAGAAATCTCCTCCAGATACAGAGAGATAGATGACAGCTGTGGATGTTTCAGATACAGAGAGAGACCCAGAGCTCAGAGAGACGGATACAGAGAGAGATAGATCTTCAGAGAGAGAGATACAGAGAGAGATAGATACAGAGAGAGAGCCCAGCACATGCCGCATATGTTGAATTGATACTTTCATAAATCTCCTCCAATCCCTGTCTATGCACATGACAGCTGTGGATGTTCTTCTATCATTGGCTACTTTCATAAATCTCCTCCAATCCCTGTCTATGCACATGACAGCTCTCGTAACATATATTTGATAAGTCCTTTCTCAGAGCGCAGAACAAGGCTCAATGTTTGAGCGACTGATAAGTGGGATACCTGCTATTATTACAACGTTTCACAGACAGACACACACAGAGAGAGAGAGAGATACACAGAGAGAGACAGAGATACAGAGAGAGAGAGACACACAGAGAGAGACAGAGATACAGAGAGAGAGAGAGACAGAGAGAGAGAGAGAGATAGATACAGAGAGACGGATACAGAGAGAGAGATACAGAGAGAGATAGATACAGAGAGAGACAGAGAGATAGATACAGAGAGACGGATACAGAGAGAGAGATACAGAGAGAGATAGATACAGAGAGAGACAGAGAGATAGATACAGAGAGACGGATACAGAGACTTTAACCCCCCAGCCAACAGGTTAATGATATCACAACTTTAACCCCCAAGCCAATAGGTTAATGATATCACAACTAGATTAACCCAGAGAGATAGATACAGAGAGATAGATACAGGTTAATACAGATAGATACAGAACTTACAGAGAATAGATACACCCAGCACATGCTGCATATGTTGAATTGAAACTATTCCATTACTGTCTCCATTTTCATGCCCCATCAACAGTACAGCCAGAATGATATCAGCCAGTTAATGATATCACAACTTTAACCCCCAAGCCAACATGTTAATGCTATCACAACTTTAACCCCCAAGCCAACAGCCAGAATGATATCACAACTTTAACCAACAAATGATATCTGCCCCCAAGTTAATGATATCCAACAGGTTAATGATATCACAACTTTAACCCTACCCCCACAACTTTAACCCCCCAGCCAACAGGTTAATGATATCACAACTTTAACCCCCGACCAATACAGCCAGAATTAATGATATCACAACTTTAACCACCCCCCAACCAACAGGTTAATGATATCACAACTAACCCCCAAGCCAACATGTTAATGATATCACAACTTTAACCCCCAAGCCAACATGTTAATGATATCACAACTTTAACCCCCCAAAGCCAACAGGTTAATGATGATATCACAACTTTAACCCCCCCAACCAACAGGTTAATGATATCACAACTTTAACCCCCAAGCCAACATGTTAATGATATCACAACTTTAACCCCCAAGCCAACAGCCAGAATGATATCACAACTTTAACCCCCAAGCCAACAGGTTAATGATATCACAACTTTAACCCCCAGCCAACAGGTTAATGATATCACAACTTTAACCCCCAAGCCAACAGGTTAATGATATCACAACTTTAACCCCCAAGCCAACTTTAACCCCTGCCAACAGGTTAATGATATCACAACTTTAACCCCCCAAGCCAACAGGTTAATGATATCACAACTTTAACCCCCCAAGCCAACAGGTTAATGATATCACAACTTTAACCCCCCAAGCCAACAGGTCTACATCTTAAAATATATGTATTTGTCAGAGTGGATCATTGAACATTGAATTGAATCAAATATAATTGAATACCGAACAACAATCTGTGGTAAATGTGTTAATTTATAGCTGGTTGTCTCCACTCTGTCTCTCTCGTTCTGTCTTTGTGGAACTGAAAATGAATGTTGTTAGTTGACTGGCTGGCCGTTGTGAGGCTGTTAGGTGTGACTGGCAGCTAATAGCAACCTCTCTCTGTGTGTATGTCCCCCCCCTCTCTCTCCTTCTCCCTCCCTCCCTATCACTGTAGTGATGATGAACACCTGTTGATTCAGCACTACTGTCAGAGTCTGAACCAGGGCTCTCCCCTCAGCCAGCCACGCAGCCCCGCAGATCCTCATCTCCATGGAGAGTGAAGAGAAGGGGAGCTGGAGAGGGTGCTCAACGACCTGGAGTCAGACAACAGGTGAGGAACAGTGTGACACATTCATACCAACTGATCCCAGCACAGACAAACTGATGGACAAGCTTCTCCATCGAACGTCCATGTTGGATCCAGAAGATTCTACAGTTGTGTCAGGCAGTCGGTTTACGGTTGTCTTGTGGGTTGATAGGTCGTCACTAGTTACCACAGCCACAAAGTCATAAACCCCACCTATTAAAAAAAATATGTATCATTTTAAACCTAACCTCAACCCTAACCACACTGCTAACCTTATGCCTAACCTTAAATTAAAACCTAAAGGTAATTATTGTTGTCATGAAATTTGACGATTTTATAGACAATTTTGACTTTGTGGCTGTGGTAACTAGTGGAAACTGAGTTGATAGTGAGGTTTTTGGATCTAGGCCAGGTTACACTGTGTGACTGATGTTGTTGTAAAACAGATAGAAAATCATTTGATTGGGGGATTAATTAACGAGACTGAGCTGAGTTAGCCTGGGTACCAGTCTGTTTGAGTTAATATTCAACTCCTTGGCATATCACGGAGTGGAATGTTAGGAAACAGGTTCTGGATTTCAGGCTAGAGCTGAGTCCCATTGTATACATGTCAGTCAAGTGCCTTGCTCAAGGGAAAATCAACAGATTTTTCACCTAGTCGGCTCGGGGATTCGAACCAGTGACCTTTCGGTTACTGGCCCAATGCTCTTAACCTCTGTCCGCTCCCTCTCAGGAAGCTACAGGCGGAGTATGACAAGTTGAAGAAGGCCCACGACCACAAGGGTCTGTCCCCACTCCTCACCCCCGGAGATGCTGCCCGCTTCGCCCCAGAGCCCACGGGGACGCCGAGCTGATCGCTGAGGCCAAACTGCTGAGGCAGCACAAAGGACGGCTGGAGGCTCGCATGCAGATCCTGGAGGACCATAACAAACAACTGGAGTCACAGCTACACCGGCTCAGACAGCTACTGGAACAGGTCCTGAAACACACACTGTACACACACACACACACACACTATACACACTATACACACACACTATACTATACCTGTGTCTGTCTCCAGACTGATGAGTGTGTGGGATAATGCCTGTGTCTGTCTCCAGACTGATGAGTGTGTGGGATAAGTGTGTGGGATAATGCTTGAGTGTGTGGGATAATGCATGTGTCTGTCTCCAGACTGATGAGTGTGTGGGATAATGCTTGTGTCTGTCTCCAGACTGATGAGTGTGTGGGATAAGTGTGTGGGATAATGCTTGAATGTGTGGGATAATGCCTGTGTCTGTCTCCAGACTGATGAGTGTGTGGGATAATGCGTGTGTCTGTCTCCAGACTGATGAGTGTGTGGGATAATGCCTGTGTCTGTCTCTAGACTGATGAGTGTGTGGGATAATGCCTGTGTCTGTCTCCAGACTGATGAGTGTGTGGGATAATGCCTGTGTCTGTCTCTAGACTGATGAGTGTGTGGGATAATGCCTGTGTCTGTCTCCAGACTGACTCCAAGGTGAACGGTACAGCCCTGTCCTCTCCCTCCACCTCGTCCCAGCGCTCTGACACCAGTCTGCCTCTGATGCGTGTAGCAGGCAGCCAGACTACAGAGACCATGGGTGAGACTGGAACTCCACTCAGCACAACATCACCAGCTATGAGCCCAGTGGACCAGACTGGTTGTTACAGTGTTATGTCATATGTTGGGACACTATGGTCCGGTTGATGCTGTACTGGTTTAAAAAAATATATGTTTCCTATGAAGTCATTGTACTAACCTGAAGATGACTGGTTGGAATCATTTTCTTTGCTGTAGGTGACGATGAGCTGTCGAGTCCGTCCCAAGATGCATTGGGGCTAGAGGAGGTGATGGAGCAGCTAAACAACTCCTTCCCCCACAGCCAAGGTAGGACGCACACGCACACACAGACACGCACATAAACACGCACACACACGGACATCCTACTCACTCAAGCAATTTCCATAGATGCACAAATCACCTCATGTTAGACCTACAGTCCAGGAGGGTCATTCTCCTAATGATCTAACCAGTAGGATCAGCCTCAGTGGCATATCTCGAGCACTGTTATTCATTCTACTGTTATTCATTCTACTGTTATTCATTCCACTGTTATTCATTCTTCTACTGTTATTCATTCTACTTCCACTGCTACTGTTATTCATTCTACTGTTATTCATTCCACTGTTATTCATTCTACTGTTATTCATTCCACTGTTATTCATTCTACTGTTATTCATTCTACTGTTATTCATTCTACTGTTATTCATTCCACTGTTATTCATTCTACTGTTATTCATTCTACTGTTATTCATTCCACTGTTATTCATTCTACTGTTATTCATTCCACTGTTATTCATTCTACTGTTATTCATCTGTTATTCATTCTCCTGTTATTCATTCCACTGTTATTCAT
Organism: Oncorhynchus gorbuscha; assembly: GCF_021184085.1. Taxonomy (NCBI): domain Eukaryota; kingdom Metazoa; phylum Chordata; class Actinopteri; order Salmoniformes; family Salmonidae; genus Oncorhynchus; species Oncorhynchus gorbuscha. The sequence continues at coordinate 14,385 of NW_025748187.1, read as the reverse complement.
TCTACTGTTATTCATTCCACTGTTATTCATTCCACTGTTATTCATTCCACTGTTATTCATTCCACTGTTATTCATTCTACTGTTATTCATTCTACTGACCTCTTGAAGTACATGGACTCTTTTCCTCTCAGTCCTCTGATTGTTCCCTCCTTTCTCTTTATTTCCTTCTTCCCTGTTCTGTTTCTGTGACCCAGGAGGTCGAAGGGGAAACCATTGAGAGGTCAGTGGGGTCACCAGCCCCGTCTACTATACCCTCCTCTCCTGGCCAGTTCTCCCTCCTCTTCTCTCCTCTCTCGATTTCATTCCTCTTCCCTATTCCTTTCTATTCCTCTATCTCTCATATTTCTTGGTGTATTTTGTGTTTGTTCGAGGGGGTGGGGTGGGATTGTTTACTTTAGTATTTGAAGATATGCATTCATGAGTGTTTAATATTTGGGTGAGAGTGTGTGTCTGTCTGTCTGACGGTCCCTTCTGTCCCTCGTCTCCAGGACTGAGTGTAGGCAGTCTGTTCCACATGGCAGACGACCTGGGTCGAGCCATGGAGTCATTGGTCAACGTGATGACGGACGAACAGAGTGGCGAGTAGCGGAAGACGAGGGCCCGCCCTTACCCACTCCCCAACCAACCCCCTCCCCCGCATGCTTTTCTAGTCAAAACAACTGGATTGGACACGTTTACAAAGAGAAATATACATATATTTTTGTGAAGGATCAGCATTACAAAACTTGTAGATTTCAGTAGTTTCTTAAAAGTATCGAAAATGGTTTTATTAACAAAAGGCAGGTTTTTAAACTTCTATGCAATTGTATAAAAACATAAGAGAAAGAAAACGTGTGAATCTTGTGAACGTCGTTCCATTTCTTCCTATGGAGCATTTCACAACATTTGTATCAAAAATAAAGATTGTAAACATAAGGGTGCTTTATATTACAAAACTATGTTTATTATAACAACAAAAGATGATATACTGTAAAGGCAATGCAGTTGTCCTGTACCCTTTCAGCGTAGAGAGACTGACTGTGTGTATGTATGCACGTTTGTGTGTGTCTTGGTACGCAAGGATGTGTGTGACGTGTGTGTGTGTGTGTGTGTGTGAAGGTAATCTATTTTCCCACATTGCATTATAGCTTTTGCTTTGGGCTGATGCGCCTCTTGTTGTTTATCAAACCATCCATCCATCCATAGGTCATAGGTCATCTTTTTCTTTAGTAGTGTCTGTTTGATGATCATAATATGATACTATGCCCTTTGCCTCGTTCAGCGCAGCTCTGGTCCACTCCTGTGTGTTGAATCTACCACGAGGAGCCATAGAGCACAGACTGAAAGGTCCAATCTGGGATATTAACAGCCGTTATTGTTGTTTTTCAAATGAAGGATTGGGCCTTTAACACTGACAGAAAGAAAGTAATAGTGATGTTTTAATACCTATTCATAGTGGTTTTGTAGGATTATGACATTTAATTGAAATACCATTTAAAATAGAGCTACAGTACAATGTGACATTCAGCTGTTTGTAATCCTGAGATGATTTAATTGATTTGATCTGAGTTCTCTCTAGTGTGAGTGGGAGGGTTTAAGATACAAGTGTATGATTCTAGAACCCCCAGTAATGCAAGCTCTACCTCGTTTTAATTGGTCAAAATCCAACTTTCACATTCTTTTTCATTCTGATCCTTCCTAGGAAGGTGCAGAAAAGATTCTACTGTAGTTGGATGCCATCTTAAAGAACCCATCCATGTTTTGAAATGGAATGAGTCCCTCCAGATACATACACTGTAGTGTCCTCAGTGTAGCTGGATGCCATCTTAAAGAACCCTTCCATGTTTTGAAATGGAATGAGTCCCTCCAGATACATACACTGTAGTGTCCTCAGTGTGGCTGGATGCCATCTTAAAGAACCCTTCCATGTTTTGAAATGGAATGAGTCCCTCCAGATACATACACTGTAGTGTCCTCAGTGTGGCTGGATGCCATCTTAAAGAACCCTTCCATGTTTTGAAATGGAATGAGTCCCTCCAGATACATACACTGTAGTGTCCTCAGTGTGGCTGGATGCCATCTTAAAGAACCCATCCATGTTTTGAAATGGAATGAGTCCCTCCAGATACATACACTGTAGTGTCCTCAGTGTAGCTGGATGCCATCTTAAAGAACCCTTCCATGTTTTGAAATGGAATGAGTCCCTCCAGATACATACACTGTAGTGTCCTCAGTGTAGCTGGCTGGATGCCATCTTAAAGAACCCTTCCATGTTTTGAAATGGAATGAGTCCCTCCAGATACATACACTGTAGTGTCCTCAGTGTGGCTGGATGCCATTTGTAAGAACCCCTCCATGTTTTGAAATGGAATAGTCCCTCCAGATACATACACTGTAGTGTCCTCAGTGTTCAATGGATGCCATCTTTAAAAACCCCTCCATGTTTTGAAATGGAATTACAGTCCCTCCAGATACCTTTTTTACTGTAGTGTCCTCATGTTTAGCTGGATGCCATCTGATTCAAGAACCCCTCCATGTTTTGAAATGGGAATATTGTCCCTCCAATAACTCACTTGTTTCCTCAGTGTAGCTGGATGCCAATCTGTAATGTGTTCAGATACATACACTGTGATGTGTTGAGCTCCGTCCTCGTTTTCATTAAGACATAGAAATGAAATGTCAGACATGTTTATTAAGGAAACTGGACCAGGGTGCACACTGTTACCATCCTGGACACACTAGAGTTGATCTTCTGTGTGCTAATGCATTTGTTTAGTTTTATTTGTGTGTTCCTTTATGGAATTGCATGGTGTGGGGCGTTATCAGTGTGACATCACAGTTGATTCAATATTCCCATGTTTATTTAAAAACCCAAACAACTGAAGGTATTTATTAATTGTAACTTATTACAGTGTCATGACACACACCTTTTACTTACACACACACACTGCACCATGTTTACAGCATGATGAAAGATAATGATTCATTAATCCACTGCCTCATTCATTTCTAACCCTGGAGTTGTATTGTCCATATTTTTCAATAACTCATTTGTTTCAGAACATATCAAATTCCACCAAATATATGCCTTACTACTGTATTATAAAACGCTTTACTGTCTATCAATAAAGCCGTGATGTTGACTTGAGCTCCGTCCTCGTCTTTCTCTAAACACACACACACACACACACACACACACACACACACACACACACACACACACACACACACACACACACACACACAAACACACACACACACACACACACACACACACTCACTGACCACACTCACTCACACCACCTCACTCACAGACACACACCTCACCACACACTCACACACACTCACACACACACACCACCTCACTCACAGACCATCACACACACACACACCACCTCACTCACAGACCATCACACACACCACCACCTCACTCACAGACCGTCACACACACACACCTCACTCCACCGTCACACACACACCACCTCACACCCACACACACACCACCTCACTCACAGACCGTCACACACACCACCTCACTCACAGACCGTCACACACACACCACCTCACTCACAGACCGTCGCACACACACACCACCACACTCACAGACCGTCACACACACACACCACCTCACTCACAGACCGTCACACACACACACACACACCACCTCACTCACAGACCGTCACACACACCATCTCACTCCAAGGATTGGAAAGCTGCCGCAGTCATCCCCCTCTTCAAAGGGGGAGACACCCTGGAACCAAACTGTTACAGACCTATATCCATCCTGCAATGCCTTTCTAATGTCTTTTAAAGTCTAGTCAACAAACAGATCACTGACCATCTCGAATCCCACCGTACCTTCTCTGCTGTGCAATCTGGTTTCCGAGCCGGTCACGGGTGCACCTCAGCCACGCTCAAGGTACTAAACGATATCATAACCGCCATCGATAAAAGACAGTACTGTGCAGCCGTCTTCATCGACCTTGCCAAGGCTTTCGACTCTGTCAATCACCATATTCTTATCGGCAGACTCAGTAGCCTTGGTTTTTCTGATGACTGCCTTGCCTGGTTCACCAACTACTTTGCAGACAGAGTTCAGTGTGTCAAATCGGAGGGCATGCTGTCCGGTCCTCTGGCAGTCTCTATGGGGGTGCCACAGGGTTCAATTCTCGGGCCGACTCTTTTCTCTGTATATATCAATGATGTTGCTCTTGCTGCGGGCGATTCCCTGATCCACCTCTACGCAGACGACACACACACACACCACCTCACTCACAGACCGTCACACACACACACACACACACCACCTCACTCACTCACACCACCTCACTCACAGACCGTCACACACACACCACCTCACTCACAGACCGTCACACACACACACCACCTCACTCACAGACCGTCACACACACACACCACCTCACTCACAGACCGCCACACACACACCACCTCACTCACAGACCGCCACACACACACCACATCACTCACAGACCTTCACACACACCACCTCACTCACAGACCGTCACACACACACCACCTCACTCACAGACCGTCACACACACACCCACCACACTCACAGACCGTCACACACAAACACCACCTCACTCACTGACCGTCACACACACACACCACCTCACACACCGTCACACACACACCCCTCACTCACAGACCGTCACACACACACACCACCTCACTCACAGACCGTCACACACACACACACCACCTCACTCACACACACACACACACCACCTCACTCACACACACACACACCACCTCACTCACACACACACACCACCTCACTCACACACACACACCACCTCACTCACACACACACACCACCTCACTCACACACACCACCTCACTCACAGGAAAAACAAGGAATGTGTTATATCACTGTTCTTTATTCCTAAGATGTATTCTATTTAACAGCCATCGAACAACGGCAATATGTGACTAAAACCCCAAAGCACAATGAGTTGTTTTATATAAGTCGTCTCAATCCGTCTGATTCAATTTCACCTGGAAGTGGGAACGAAAAGATCACGTTTCAGTGGGGAGTGAATGTCAAACACTTAGCATCCGTTCGACATTACTTCATGTTCTTATACCGTGGCATTGTTGAATACTCAAGTTTCTGATTGGCTTGAAGGGCATTCTAGAGAGTGATTAGTTCCAGTGTTCAGATACTGTAAATCACTAACCGGTGGTGGAGAGAAGAGGTCTGAGAGGGAGGACCACTCCACGTCTGACTGAGGGGTGGAGGAGATGAGGCGGACCTTGGATACCCCTGTCTGGAGCCCGTTGGTATGATCCTTGGTCCTGGTGTCATACAGACGCTCGGGGAGGATGGGTGAGACCACTCGTTAAGGAGGGGACAACAGAGACCATCGCTGCTTTCACTGAGAGAAACTTTGACCTTCGCCATTAACTCTGTTAAAAAACAATCATGTCCTCACTTGAGCTATTCTATAACCATACCTGCGTACTAGTGTAAGATCTCTCACTGCACAATGAAAACATCACTGAGGCTACCAACTCTATAGTAAATATTGTTATCCGTAGGGGACTATCCAAATAAAGTGTGACTAAAAGCCATTTGAGAAGGATATTAGCTAAGACAGGCAGGTAGAAGATCTCAGTCTCAGTCTTGATGTGGATGTGGTGTGAGATGTAGACCTCTCCCTCTGCAGACTCCTCCAGACCTGTAGTCATGGCATGCAGCTCCACCTGAAGCTCAGTCTTCATCCCAGCAGCCACCTGCAACAAAGGTCAGGGGTCAATTTAGTCATATCAGGAAGTGAAGTGAGATATATGAATCTAAAACATCCTCAAAGAAAACAATGGGAAATGTTCAGTTTGTGTAATTGAATCGAGCTGACTACGGTAACTATCACCCTGCTCAGTAGAACTCACAGGTCCAGGGGTGTAGATGACTCTGATTCCAGTACCAGGGGACGGCTGTTTCACACTGAACCTAAAGTACAACAACACAGAACAGGCGCTGAACCCACCAGAACATAGACAGAGGAGAACACACCCTGACGACCAAAGACCTTAAACCTCGTCATTTTCACTGCACCACCATCTTTGACAGACATGTCCACAAACAGCCATACTGGTCTGACCTGCAGGTGTGGAAGCCCACGTTCTTCATGAGCACGGGGACACTGTAGCTGCAGCCCTCCTTTAGGGTCCCAAACTGGACCTCTGCTGGGAGGAGCTCAAACCCCCCCGTGCGGCGAGTTGCTGCCCCCCTGTCACAGACACAGTCTTCACCTTCCTCCTCACCGGCTCCTCTACACACAGGAACTGAGAGCCAGACTCGTGTTAGGTCCCCGTGGTAATGCCTAGGCTCTAGCTCAGTAAGCTACGACTTATTGAACTGGCAGGACAGATACATTAGTGTTAACTGACGTGTGTGTGTGTGTGTATATGTACGTCACAGTGTGTGTGTGTGTGTGTGTGTGTGTGTGTGTGTGTGTGTGTGTGTGTGTGTGTGTGTGTGTGTGTGTGTGTGTGTGTGTGTGTGTGTGTGTGTGTGTGTGTGTGTGTTACCTGCTGGTTGGGCACGCTGAAGGGTTTGGAGCTGAGGATGGAGGCTGGCAGCTTGACTCTGTGTCTGCGTGGGTTCCCTGCCACGTCCACCTGGGTACTGCCAGGCCCAATACCACCACCATGCTGCTGCTTCACTGTAGAGGCACCATGAGAGCTGTCCCCTACAGGAGAACACACACAGATCTAGATATCAGTAACAGAGTAACAGATACAAGACCATGATCTAGATATCCAAATAGAATTCTCTTTGTCGGTTAGTCATTTAGCAGACGCTCTTCTCCAGAGCCATTTACAGTTACATTACATTACATTACATTTAAGTCATTTAGCAGACGCTCTTATCCAGAGCGACTTACAAATTGGTGCAATCACCTTATGATGACATGACAGTATATACAGTAGTGTCATCTGCAAACTGTTGGGAAAATGGTGTTTGACCTATCCTAGGTATTCTCTTTGGGGTTTCAGGTGTCTCCGGAAGGTGGTGATTGACTCCGCTGTCCTGGCGTCGTGAGGGAGTTTGTTCCACCATTGGGGGGCCAGGGCAGCGAACAGTTAGTTCATTTATCTTACGATGGCTAGGTGGGACAACTTTTCAACTACCAACATGAGTAAATGTCTGATTTTCAAGGCCAGACATGCCACCAGGGGTCTTTTCAAAGTCCACAGATCCAGAAAAACGAATAAAGCAATACCTCACGGCCCAACGCCGCAGTACATACATACTTGTTGTGTTTATGTACTGACATGTATGTGTAACTGATACACACACACACACACACACACACACACACACACACACACACACACACACACACACACACACACACACACACACACACACACACACACACACACACACACACACACACACACACACACACACACACACAAGGTTTTTATATTGATGTAAATTGTAAAGTAATTTGTCTGTAATGTCTTTTTGTTATGACTCGAACCCCAGTAAGACCAGCTGTCACCACTCTTACCCTAACACTAACCCCAAGTCTAAGTCGTGTACTGAGCAGACCTGCAGTTTGAGGAGTGGGGTTGGTGGGTCTCCTAGGCAGCGCATCACTTCCTGCTGCGTGAGAGGGCGTGGGGTTCAAAGGTCGCTGGGCTGCTTCAAGAACACACACAAGAACAAATAACATGCAAAACAGGGTCACTTTCTTAATGAAGGATAAAATAACACAATATTGTATCATCAATATATCATTAGTATTGTTATAAATGTAGCCTAGCTTTAACCTGTCTCCTGAGGGCATCTCTGAGGTAGTTCTGGGAGTTGGGAGTGTTGGGGAATGGAGGAAGGTCCTGAGACAGAGATCTCATATCAGGGACCTGACGGGAAAACCCAGATAGTTGTTTTATATACGTACAGTAGCTGAGCTGAATACAATCTGCAATATGTTGCACAGGTTGTAGAGGCACACAGTGAAGCTAATATTAACCTCTGCACCAAACCAAACCCTAGGCTAGTAGCATTGGGAAATATTGTCTTATATTAACCTCTGTACCAAACCAAACGCTAGGCTATTAGCATTGGGGAATATTGTCTTATATTAACCTCTGTACCAAACCAAACGCTAGGCTAGTAGCATTGGGAAATATTGTCTTATATTAACCTCTGTACCAAACCAAACGCTAGGCTAGTAGCATTGGGAAATATTCTCTTATATTAACCTCTGTACCAAACCAAACGCTAGGCTAGTAGCATTGGGAAATATTCTCTTATATTAACCACCTCTGTACCAAACCAAACACTAGGCTAGTAGCATTGGGAAATATTCTCTTATATTAACCTCTGTACCAAACCAAACCCTAGGCTAGTAGCATTGGGGAATATTGTCTTATATTAACCTCTGTACCAAACCAAACGCTAGTAGCATTGGGGAATATTGTCTAGATCCTTTTTTTCAGTTGAGAAGAAGTTTATAAATTGACTGGCTGGGCTGTGGGACAATGGACGTGTATTAATGAATCTAATGGAACTGTTAACAGGCATTAAGTAACTGTGCTGAATTACAATCCATTGATGAGAAAGCTATGTCACCTCAGAGTACTCGAAACCTGCTCCTTTCTCTGAGCGGAAATAAGGAGGAATGATTCTGTTCCTTAGAGCCTCTCTGTAAATCTTCTCCTGGTCCAGCTCCTGTCTGCACAGTACAGCAACATTAAAACATTCATTAATAGCTTAAATATTCCTGGGAAAAGATGTGAATGTCCACTATGTCAACTCTATAATAGAGAGCAGTTAGTTAGTTACCTGTGCTGCTCTATCCCGCTCTTCCACATAGTTACCTGTGTTGCTCTTCTACATAGTTACCTGTGTTGCTCTATCCTGCTCTTCCACATAGTTACCTGTGTTGCTCTTCCACATAGTTACCTGTGTTGCTCTTCCACATAGTTACCTGTGTTGCTCTATCCTGCTCTTCCACATAGTTACCTGTGTTGCTCTTCCACATAGTTACCTGTGTTGCTCTTCCACATAGTTACCTGTGTTGCTCTTCCACATAGTTACCTGTGTTGCTCTTCCACATAGTTACCTGTGTTGCTCTTCCACATAGTTACCTGTGTTGCTCTATCCTGCTCTTCCACATAGTTACCTGTGTTGCTCTATCCTGCTCTTCCACATAGTTACCTGTGTTGCTCTTCCACATAGTTACCTGTGCTGCTCTTCCACATAGTTACCTGTGTTGCTCTTCCACATAGTTACCTGTGTTGCTCTTCCTGCTCTTCCACATAGTTACCTGTGTTGCTCTATCCTGCTCTTCCACATAGTTACCTGTGTTGCTCTTCCACATAGTTACCTGTGTTGCTCTTCCACATAGTTACCTGTGTTGCTCTTCCACATAGTTACCTGTGTTGCTCTTCCACATAGTTACCTGTGTTGCTCTATCCTGCTCTTCCACATAGTTACCTGTGTTGCTCTATCCTGCTCTTCCACATTCCACATAGTTACCTGTGTTGCTCTTCCACATAGTTACCTGTGCTGCTCTATCCTGCTCTTCCACATAGTTTCCTGTGCTGCTCTTCCACATAGTTACCTGCTCTTCCACATAGTTACCTGTGTTGCTCTTCCACATAGTTACCTGTGTTGCTCTTCCACATAGTTACACTCTTCCAGTTACCTGTGTTGCTCTTCCACATAGTTACCTGTGTTGCTCTTCCACATAGTTACCTGTGTTGCTCTTCCACATAGTTACCTGTGTTGCTCTTCCACATAGTTACCTGTGCTGCTCTATCCTGCTCTTCCACATAGTTACCTGTGTTGCTCTATCCTGCTCTTCCACATAGTTACCTGTGTTGCTCTTCCACATAGTTACCTGTGTTGCTCTATCCTGCTCTTTTCCACATAGTTACCTGTGTTGCTCTTCCACATAGTTACCTGTTTTGCTCTTTCCACATAGTTACCTGTGTTGCTAAACATAGTTACCTGTGTTGCTATTTACATAGTTACCTGTGCTGCTCTATCCTGCTCTTCCACATAGTTACCTGTGTTGCTGCTCTTCTACATAGTTACCTGTGCTGCTCTATCCTGCTCTTCCACATAGTTACCTGTGTGCTCTGCTCTTTCCACATAGTTACCTGTGTTGCTCTTCCACATAGTTACCTGTGCTGCTCTATCCTGCTCTTTCCACATAGTTACCTGTGCTGCTCTGTCCTGCTCTTCCACATAGTTACCTGTGTTGATCTTCCACATAGTTACCTGTTATGCTATTCCACATAGTTACTCTGGTGCTCTATCCTGCTCTTCCACATAGTTACCTGTGTTGTTGATCCTGCTCTTCCACATAGTTACCTGTGTTGCTCTTCCCACATAGTTACCTGTGTTGCTCTTCTACATAGTTACCTGTGCTGCTCTATCCTGCTCTTCCACATAGTTACCTGTGCTGCTTATGTCCTGCTCTTCCACATAGTTACCTGTGTTGCTCTTCTACATAGTTACCTGTGCTGCTCTGTCCTGCTATTCCACATAGTTACCTGTGCTGCTCTATCCTGCTCTTCCACATAGTTACCTGTGTTGATACCTGCTCTTCCAAGTTACCTGTGTTAGTCTACATAGTTACCTGTGTTGCTCTTCTTAGTTACCTGTGCTGATCTATCCTGCTCTTCCACATAGTTACCTGTGCTGATCTGTCCTGCTCTTCCACATAGTTACCTGTGTTGCTCTAAGGTCTGGTATTCCACATGTTACTGATCTGCTCTTCCACATAGTTATGTGTTCTAGTTTCCTTCTACATAGTTACCTGTGTTGCTCTATCCCTGATCTATCCTGTCTGGTTAGTTACCTGTGCTGCTCTGTCCTGCTCTTCCACATAGTTACCTGTGTTGCTCTTCCACATAGTTACCTGTGTTGCTCTATCCTGCTCTTCCACATAGTTTCCTTCGCCTCTTTGCTGAAGCTGTAAAACAGGAGATTTTAATATGATACTGAGAAGATAATGGAAAAGGTTCAAAGCTGTAGATATTTATGTTCATGGTTTAACTAAATCCACGAGTACAGGGAAAATAAGAGACGCATGAGAAAGATGTCCTACTGATCTAAGGTCTGGTTAGTTATGATACTGATCTAAGGTCTGGTTAGTTATGATACTGATCTAAGGTCTGGTTAGTTATGATACTGATCTAAGGTCTGGTTAGTTATGATACTGATCTAAGGTCTGGTTAGTTATGATACTGATCTAAGGTCTGGTTAGTTATGATACTGATCTAAGGTCTGGTTAGTTATGATACTGATCTAAGGTCTGGTTAGTTATGATACTGATCTAAGGTCTGGTTAGTTATGATACTGATCTAAGGTCTGGTTAGTTATGATACTGATCTACGACCAGGCTAGTTATGATACAGATCTAAGGTCTGGTTAGTTATGATACTGATCTAAGACCAGGCTAGTTATGATACAGATCTAAGGTCTGGTTAGTTATGATACTGATCTACGACCAGGTTAGTTATGATACAGATCTGGTTGTGATACTGATCTAGGACCAGGCTAGTTATGATGCTGATCTAGGACCAGGCTAGTTATGATGCTGATATAGGACCAGGCTAGTTCTGACCCACCTGTCTGTGTGTTTCTCTGAGAGCGAGGCCTCAGTCTGCAGGGCTGGAGTCTTCACTGCCTGGATGTACAGGGTGGCTGCATCCACTGAGGTGGAACAAACACAAACACTCCCTATTCAACTCACCATTCCTTCCCCTTATCCAATTCATTGCTACAGCTAGGAAATAATTTCCAAGCCCCATAAAAGTGCCAAGGACTCACCGGGACAGATTCTGTTCTCTATAGTGGGGTGCTCTGACTCTGGAAGTGACTGAGGAGGAAAAAATGCACATGGTGTCACAGAGTAACAGAATACTACAGTACCCAAGTAACAGAATACTACAGCACCTGAGTAACAGAACACTACAGCACCCAAGTAACAGAATACTACAGCACCTGAGTAACAGAATACTACAGTACCTAAGTAACAGAATACTACAGCACCTGAGTAACAGAACACTACAGCACCCAAGTAACAGAATACTACAGCACCTGAGTAACAGAACACTACAGCACCCAAGTAACAGAATACTACAGCACCTGAGTAACAGAATACTACAGCACCCAAGTAACAGAATACTACAACACCTGAGTAACAGAACACTACAGCACCCAAGTAACAGAATACTACAGCACCTGAGTAACAGAACACTACAGCACCCAAGTAACAGAATACTACAGCACTAACAGAATACTACAGCACCTGAGTAACAGAACACTACAGCACCCAAGTAACAGAATACTACAGCACCTGAGTAACAGAACACTACAGCACCCGAGTAACAGAATACTACAGCACCTGAGTAACAGAACACTACAGCACCTGAGTAACAGAATACTACAGCACCTGAGTAACAGAATACTACAGCACCTGAGTAACAGAATACTACAGAACCTGAGTAACAGAATACTACAGCACATGAGTAACAGAATACTACAGCACCTGAGTAACAGAATACTACAGCACCTGAGTAACAGAATACTAGAACCTGAGTAACAGAATACTACAGCACCTGAGTAACAGAATACTACAGCACCTGAGTAACAGAATACTACAGCACCTGAGTATACTACAGCACCTGAGTAACAGAATACTACAGCACCCGAGTAACAGAATACTACAGCACCTGAGTAACAGAATACTACAGCACCTGAGTAACAGAATACTACAGCACCTGAGTAACAGAATACTACAGAACCTGAGTAACAGAATACTACAGCACCTGAGTAACAGAATACTACAGCACCGGAGTAATTTGGACATATTTGATCAAGTCAGTAGTGTGGACCTTCTCCTCCTTCTCAGTATGTATGTGTGTGTGTGCGTGTACTGACTGACCAGGACCAGTTTGAGCAGGTCAGCAGCGTGGACCTTCTCCTCCGTGTGTGTGTGTGTGTGTGTGTGTGTGTGTGTGTGTGTGTGTGTGTGTGTGTGTGTGTGTGTGTGTGTGTGTGTGTGTGTGTGTGTGTGTGTGTGTGTGTGTGTGTGTGTGTGTGTGTGTGTGTGTGTGTGTGTGTGTGTGTGTGTGTGTGTGCTGACTGACCAGGACCAGTTTGAGCAGGTCAGCAGCGTGGATCTTCTCCTCCTCAGTACGAGGGTCATTCAGCTGCATCTTCTCTGTCAGGTTCTCTCTCTGGATAACCTGCTCCATGTACTCCTACAATACCAGGTACAGGAGGAGGAGGACCACATGTTGAGACAGGACCAGGTACAGGAGGAGGAGGTACAGGAGGAGCAGGTTGAGGAGGAGGACCAGGTACAGGAGGAGGGCCAGGTACAGGAGGAGGGCCAGGTACAGGAGGAGGGCCAGGTACAGGAGGAGGGCCAGGTACAGGAGGAGGGCCAGGAGGAGGGCCAGGTACAGGAGGAGGACCAGGTACAGGAGGAGGGCCAGGTACAGGAGGAGGGCCAGGTACAGGAGGAGGGCCAGGTACAGGAGGAGGACCAGGTACAGGAGGAGGGTACAGGAGGAGGACCAGGTACAGGAGGAGGGCCAGGTACAGGAGGAGGACCAGGTACAGGAGGAGGACCAGGTACAGGAGGAGGACCAGGTACAGGAGGAGGGCCAGGTACAGGAGGAGGGCCAGGTACAGGAGGAGGACCAGGTTCAGGAGGAGGACCAGGTTCAGGAGGAGGACCACATGTTGACATACAGAGTACACTGCATACCAAACACATGTTGACATACAGAGTACCAAACACATGTTGACATACAGAGTACACCACATACCAAACACATGTTGACACACAGAGTACACCATACCAAACACATGTTGACATACAGAGTACACCACATACCAAACACATGTTGACATACAGAGTACACCACATACCAAACACATGTTGACATACAGAGTACACCACATACCAAACACATGTTGACACACAGAGTACACCACATACCAAACACATGTTGACATACAGAGTACCAAACACATGTTGACATACAGAGTACACCACATACCAAACACATGTTGACACACAGAGTACACCACATACCAAACACATGTTGACACACAGATTACACCACATACCAAACACATGTTGACATACAGAGTACACCACATACCAAACACACATGAGAGTACAAACCAAACATGTTGACATACAGAGTACACCACATACCAAACACATGTTGACATACAGAGTACACCACATACCAAACACATGTTGACATACAGAGTACACCACATACCAAACACATGTTGACATACAGAGTACAGAGTACACCTCATACAAACATACCAAACACATGTTGACATACAGAGTACACTCACATGTTGACATACAGAGTACACCACAT
>NW_025748186.1:0-39324 GCF_021184085.1 Oncorhynchus gorbuscha | reverse complement strand
TGGCTGGCTAGCTATGAGCATTCTCAGCACTAGTGGCTGGCTAGCTATTAGCATTCTCAGCACTAGTGGCTGGCTAGCTATTAGCATTCTCAGCACTAGTGGCTGGCTAGCTATTAGCATTCTCAGCACTAGTGGCTGGCTAGCTATTAGCATTCTCAGCACTAGTGGCTTATTGGCATTCTCAGCTATGTTCTTTATTAGCATTCTCAGCACTAGTGGCTGGCTAGCTAGCTATTAGCATTCTCAGCACTAGTGGCTGGCTAGCTATGAGCATTCTCAGCACTAGTGGCTGGCCAGCTATTAGCATTCTCAGCACTAGTGGCTGGCTAGCTAGCTATTAGCATTCTCAGCACTAGTGGCTGGCTAGCTATGAGCATTCTCAGCACTAGTGGCTGGCTGGCTGGCTGGCTTTGAGCATTCTCAGCACTAGTGGCTGGCTAGCTATTAGCATTCTCAGCACTAGTGGCTGGCTAGCTATTAGCATTCTCAGCACTAGTGGCTGGCTAGCTAGCTATTAGCATTCTCAGCACTAGTGGCTGGCTAGCTATTAGCATTCTCAGCACTAGTGGCTGGCTAGCTATTAGCATTCTCAGCACTAGTGGCTGGCTAGCTATTAGCATTCTCAGCACTAGTGGCTGGCTAGCTATGAGCATTCTCAGCACTAGTGGCTGGCTAGCTATGAGCATTCTCAGCACTAGTGGCTGGCCAGCTATGAGCATTCTCAGCACTAGTGGCTGGCTAGCTATTAGCATTCTCAGCACTAGTGGCTGGCTAGCTATGAGCATTCTCAGCACTAGTGGCTGGCTAGCTATTAGCATTCTCAGCACTAGTGGCTGGCTGCTATTAGCATTCTCAGCACTAGTGGCTGGCTAGCATTCTCAGCACTAGTGGCTGGCTAGCTATTAGCATTCTCAGCACTAGTGGCTGGCTAGCTATGAGCATTCTCAGCACTAGTGGCTAGCTAGCTATTAGCATTCTCAGCACTAGTGGCTGGCTAGCTATGAGCATTCTCAGCACTAGTGGCTGGCTAGCTATGAGCATTCTCAGCACTAGTGGCTGGCTGGCTATGAGCATTCTCAGCACTAGTGGCTGGCCAGCTATTAGCATTCTCAGCACTAGTGGCTGGCTAGCTATGAGCATTCTCAGCACTAGTGGCTGGCTAGCTATGAGCATTCTCAGCACTAGTGGCTGGCCAGCTATTAGCATTCTCAGCACTAGTGGCTGGCTAGCTATTAGCATTCTCAGCACTAGTGGCTGGCCAGCTATGAGCATTCTCAGCACTAGTATGAGCATTCTGGCTGCATTCTCAGCACTAGTGGCTGGCTGAGCATTCTCAGCACTAGTGGCTGGCTGGCTGGCTATGAGCATTCTCAGCACTAGTGGCTGGCTAGCTATGAGCATTCTCAGCACTAGTGGCTGGCTAGCTATGAGCATTCTCAGCACTAGTGGCTGGCTAGCTATGAGCATTCTCAGCACTAGTGGCTGGCTAGCTAGCTATGAGCATTCTCAGCACTAGTGGCTGGCCAGCTATGAGCATTCTCAGCACTAGTGGCTGGCTAGCTATTAGCATTCTCAGCACTAGTGGCTGGCTAGCTATGAGCATTCTCAGCACTAGTGGCTGGCTAGCTATTAGCATTCTCAGCACTAGTGGCTGGCTAGCTATGAGCATTCTCAGCACTAGTGGCTAGCTAGCTATTAGCATTCTCAGCACTAGTGGCTGGCTGGCTAGCTATGAGCATTCTCAGCACTAGTGGCTGGCTAGCTATGAGCATTCTCAGCACTAGTGGCTGGCTAGCTATGAGCATTCTCAGCACTAGTGGCTGGCTAGCTATGAGCATTCTCAGCACTAGTGGCTGGCCAGCTATTAGCATTCTCAGCACTAGTGGCTGGCTAGCTATGAGCATTCTCAGCACTAGTGGCTGGCTAGCTATGAGCATTCTCAGCACTAGTGGCTGGCTAGCTATTAGCATTCTCAGCACTAGTGGCTGGCTAGCTATGAGCATTCTCAGCACTAGTGGTGGCTCAGCTGGCTGGCTATTGAGCATTCTCAGCACTAGTGGCTGGCTAGCTATGAGCATTCTCAGCACTAGTGGCTGGCTAGCTATGAGCATTCTCAGCACTAGTGGCTGGCTGAGCATTCTCAGCACTAGTGGCTGGCTGAGCTATGAGCATTCTCAGCACTAGTGGCTGGCCAGCTATGAGCATTCTCAGCACTAGTGGCTGGCTAGCTATGAGCATTCTCAGCACTAGTGGCTGGCTAGCTATGAGCATTCTCAGCACTAGTGGCTGGCCAGCTATTAGCATTCTCAGCACTAGTGGCTGGCTAGCTATTAGCATTCTCAGCACTAGTGGCTGGCCAGCTATGAGCATTCTCAGCACTAGTGGTTGGCTGGCTGGCTATGAGCATTCTCAGCACTAGTGGCTGGCTGGCTGGCTATGAGCATTCTCAGCACTAGTGGCTGGCTAGCTATGAGCATTCTCAGCACTAGTGGCTGGCTAGCTATGAGCATTCTCAGCACTAGTGGCTGGCTGGCCAGCTATGAGCATTCTCAGCACTAGTGGCTGGCTAGCTATGAGCATTCTCAGCACTAGTGGCTGGCTAGCATTCTCAGCACTAGTGGCTGAGCTATTAGCATTCTCAGCACTAGTGGCTGGCTGCTATTAGCATTCTCAGCACTAGTGGCTGGCTAGAGCATTCTCAGCACTAGTGGCTGGCTAGCTATGAGCATTCTCAGCACTAGTGGCTGGCTAGCTATGAGCATTCTCAGCACTCAGCATTCTCAGCTAGTGGCTGGCTGGCTATGAGCATTCTCAGCACTAGTGGCTGGCTGGCCAGCTATGAGCATTCTCAGCACTAGTGGCTGGCTAGCTATGAGCATTCTCAGCACTAGTGGCTGGAGCTATGAGCATTCTCAGCACTAGTGGCTGGCTAGCTATGAGCATTCTCAGCACTAGTGGCTGGCCAGCTATGAGCATTCTCAGCACTAGTGGCTGGCTGGCTAGCTATGAGCATTCTCAGCACTAGTGGCTGGCCAGCTATGAGCATTCTCAGCACTAGTGGCTGGCTAGCTATGAGCATTCTCAGCACTAGTGGCTGGCCAGCTATGAGCATTCTCAGCACTAGTGGCTGGCTAGCTATGAGCATTCTCAGCACTAGTGGCTGGCTAGCTATTAGCATTCTCAGCACTAGTGGCTGGCTAGCTATGAGCATTCTCAGCACTAGTGGCTGGCTGGCTAGCTATGAGCATTCTCAGCACTAGTGGCTGGCTGGCTAGCTATGAGCATTCTCAGCACTAGTGGTGGCTGGCTAGCTATGAGCATTCTCAGCACTAGTGGCTGGGCTATGAGCATTCTCAGCACTAGTGGCTGGCCAGCTATGAGCATTCTCAGCACTAGTGGCTGGCTATGGCATTCTCAGCTATGAGCATTCTCAGCACTAGTGGCTGGCTAGCTATGAGCATTCTCAGCACTAGTGGCTGGCTGGCTAGCTATGAGCATTCTCAGCACTATGGCTGGCTAGCTATGAGCATTCTCAGCACTAGTGGCTGGCTGGCTAGCTATGAGCATTCTCAGCACTAGTGGCTGGCTAGCTATGAGCATTCTCAGCACTAGTGGCTGGCTAGCTATGAGCATTCTCAGCACTAGTGGCTGGCTAGCTATGAGCATTCTCAGCACTAGTGGCTGGCTAGCTATGAGCATTCTCAGCACTAGTGGTGGCTGGCTAGCATTCTCATGAGCATTCTCAGCACTAGTGGCTGGCTAGCTATGAGCATTCTCAGCACTAGTGGCTGGCTCAGCTATGAGCATTCTCAGCACTAGTGGCTGGCTGGCTAGCTATGAGCATTCTCAGCACTACTGGTGGCTGGCCAGCTATGAGCATTCTCAGCACTAGTGGCTGGCCAGCTATGAGCATTCTCAGCACTAGTGGCTGGCTAGCTATGAGCATTCTCAGCACTAGTGGCTGGCTAGCTAGCTATGAGCATTCTCAGCACTAGTGGCTGGCTCAGCCAGCTATGAGCATTCTCAGCACAGTGGTTGGCTAGTGGCATTCTCAGCACTAGTGGCTGGCAGCTATGAGCATTCTCAGCACTAGTGGCTGGCTGGCCAGCTATGAGCATTCTCAGCACTAGTGGCTGGCTGGCACTAGCTATGAGCATTCTCAGCACTAGTGGCTGGCCTAGCTATGAGCATTCTCAGCACTAGTGGCTGGCCAGCTATGAGCATTCTCAGCACTAGTGGCTGGCTAGCTATGAGCATTCTCAGCACTAGTGGCTGGCTGGCTAGCTATTAGCATTCTCAGCACTAGTGGCTGGCTAGCTATTAGCATTCTCAGCACGAGTGGCTGGCTGGCTAGCTATTAGCATTCTCAGCACTAGTGGCTGGCTGGCTGGCTATGAGCATTCTCAGCACTAGTGGCTGGCCAGCTATGAGCATTCTCAGCACTAGTGGCTGGCTAGCTAGCTATGAGCATTCTCAGCACTAGTGGCTGGCCAGCTATGAGCATTCTCAGCACTAGTGGCTGGCTAGCTATGAGCATTCTCAGCACTAGTGGCTGGCTAACTAGCTATGAGCATTCTCAGCACTAGTGGCTGGCTGGCTGGCTATGAGCATTCTCAGCACTAGTGGCTGGCTGGCCAGCTATGAGCATTCTCAGCACTAGTGGCTGGCTAGCTATGAGCATTCTCAGCACTAGTGGCTGGCTGGCTATGAGCATTCTCAGCACTAGTGGCTGGCCAGCTATGAGCATTCTCAGCACTAGTGGCTGGCTGGCTGGCATTCCAGCTATGAGCATTCTCAGCACTCAGTGGCTGGCTGGCTAGCTATGAGCATTCTCAGCACTAGTGGCTGGCTAGCTATGAGCATTCTCAGCACTAGTGGCTGGCTGGCTAGCTATGAGCATTCTCAGCACTAGTGGCTGGCTAGCTATGAGCATTCTCAGCACTAGTGGCTAGTGGCTGGCCAGCTATGAGCATTCTCAGCACTAGTGGCTGGCTAGCTATGAGCATTCTCAGCACTAGTGGCTGGCTGGCTAGCTATGAGCATTCTCAGCACTAGTGGCTGGCTAGCTATGAGCATTCTCAGCACTAGTGGCTGGCTAGCTATGAGCATTCTCAGCACAGTGGCTGGCTAGTGCATTCTCAGCACTAGTGGCTGGCCAGCTATGAGCATTCTCAGCACTAGTGGCTGGCTGGCTAGCTATGAGCATTCTCAGCACTAGTGGCTGGCCAGCTATGAGCATTCTCAGCACTAGTGGCTGGCTAGCTATGAGCATTCTCAGCACTAGTGGCTGGCTGGCTGGCCAGCTATGAGCATTCTCAGCACTAGTGGCTAGTGGCTGGCCAGCTATGAGCATTCTCAGCACTAGTGGCTGGCTGGCTAGCTATGAGCATTCTCAGCACTAGTGGCTGGCTGGCCAGCTATGAGCATTCTCAGCACTAGTGGCTGGCTGGCCTAGCTATGAGCATTCTCAGCACTAGTGGCTGGCCAGCTATGAGCATTCTCAGCACTAGTGGCTGGCTATGAGCATTCTCAGCACTAGTGGCTGGGCTGGCATTCCAGCTAGTGGCTGGAGCATTCTCAGCACTAGTGGCTGGCTGGCCAGCTATGAGCATTCTCAGCACTAGTGGCTGGCTAGCTATGAGCATTCTCAGCACTAGTGGCTGGCTGGCTAGCTATGAGCATTCTCAGCACTAGTGGCTGGCCAGCTATGAGCATTCTCAGCACTAGTGGCTGGCTGGCTGCACTAGTGGCTGGCTAGCTATGAGCATTCTCAGCACTAGTGGCTGGCTGAGCTCAGCTATGAGCATTCTCAGCACTAGTGGCCAGCTATGAGCATTCTCAGCACTAGTGGCTGGCTGGCCAGCTATTAGCATTCTCAGCACTAGTGGCTGGCTGGCTATGAGCATTCTCAGCACTAGTGGCTGGCTGGCTAGCTATGAGCATTCTCAGCACTAGTGGCTGGCTAGCTATGAGCATTCTCAGCACTAGTGGCTGGCTGGCCAGCTATGAGCATTCTCAGCACTAGTGGCTGGCTGGCTAGCTATGAGCATTCTCAGCACTAGTGGCTGGCCAGCTATGAGCATTCTCAGCACTAGTGGCTGGCCAGCTATGAGCATTCTCAGCACTAGTGGCTGGCTGGCTGGCCAGCTATGAGCATTCTCAGCACTAGTGGCTGGCTGGCCAGCTATGAGCATTCTCAGCACTAGTGGCTGGCCAGCTATGAGCATTCTCAGCACTAGTGGCTGGCTGGCTAGCTATTAGCATTCTCAGCACTAGTGGCTGGCTAGCTATGAGCATTCTCAGCACTAGTGGCTGGCCAGCTATGAGCATTCTCAGCACTAGTGGCTGGCTAGCTATTAGCATTCTCAGCACTAGTGGCTGGCTGGCTGGCTATGAGCATTCTCAGCACTAGTGGCTGGCTAGCTAGCTATGAGCATTCTCAGCACTAGTGGCTGGCCAGCTATGAGCATTCTCAGCACTAGTGGCTGGCCAGCTATGAGCATTCTCAGCACTAGTGGCTGGCTAGCTAGCTATGAGCATTCTCAGCACTAGTGGCTGGCTAGCTATGAGCATTCTCAGCACTAGTGGCTGGCTAGCTATGAGCATTCTCAGCACTAGTGGCTAGCTGGCCAGCTATGAGCATTCTCAGCACTAGTGGCTGGCTAGCTAGCTATGAGCATTCTCAGCACTAGTGGCTGGCTGGCTGGCCAGCTATGAGCATTCTCAGCACTAGTGGCTGGCTGGCTGGCCAGCTATGAGCATTCTCAGCACTAGTGGCTGGCTAACTAGCTATGAGCATTCTCAGCACTAGTGGCTGGCTGGCCAGCTATTAGCATTCTCAGCACGAGTGGCTGGCTAGCTAGCTATGAGCATTCTCAGCACTAGTGGCTGGCTGGCCAGCTATGAGCATTCTCAGCACTAGTGGCTGGCTAGCTATGAGCATTCTCAGCACTAGTGGCTGGCTGGCCAGCTATGAGCATTCTCAGCACGAGTGGCTGGCTAGCTAGCTATGAGCATTCTCAGCACTAGTGGCTGGCTGGCTGGCCAGCTATGAGCATTCTCAGCACTAGTGGCTGGCTGGCTAGCTATGAGCATTCTCAGCACTAGTGGCTGGCTAGCTATGAGCATTCTCAGCACTAGTGGCTGGCTAGCTAGCTATGAGCATTCTCAGCACTAGTGGCTGGCCAGCTATGAGCATTCTCAGCACTAGTGGCTGGCTGGCTGGCCAGCTATGAGCATTCTCAGCACTAGTGGCTGGCTAGCTATGAGCATTCTCAGCACTAGTGGCTGGCTAACTAGCTATGAGCATTCTCAGCACTAGTGGCTGGCTGGCTAGCTATGAGCATTCTCAGCACTAGTGGCTGGCTGGCTAGCTATGAGCATTCTCAGCACTAGTGGCTGGCTAGCTATGAGCATTCTCAGCACTAGTGGCTGGCTAGCTATGAGCATTCTCAGCACTAGTGGCTGGCTAGCTATGAGCATTCTCAGCACTAGTGGCTGGCTAGCTAGCTATGAGCATTCTCAGCACTAGTGGCTGGCCAGCTATGAGCATTCTCAGCACTAGTGGCTGGCTAGCTATGAGCATTCTCAGCACTAGTGGCTGGCTAGCTATGAGCATTCTCAGCACTAGTGGCTGGCTGGCTAGCTATGAGCATTCTCAGCACTAGTGGCTGGCTGGCTATGAGCATTCTCAGCACTAGTGGCTGGCTGGCTAGCTATGAGCATTCTCAGCACTAGTGGCTGGCTGGCTAGCTATGAGCATTCTCAGCACTAGTGGCTGGCTGAGCATTCTCAGCTATGAGCATTCTCAGCACTAGTGGCTGGCTGGCTAGCTATGAGCATTCTCAGCACTAGTGGCTGGCTGGCCAGCTATGAGCATTCTCAGCACTAGTGGCTGGCCAGCTATGAGCATTCTCAGCACTAGTGGCTGGCTGGCTAGCTATGAGCATTCTCAGCACTAGTGGCTGGCTAGCTATGAGCATTCTCAGCACTAGTGGCTGGCCAGCTATGAGCATTCTCAGCACTAGTGGCTGGCTGGCTGGCTATGAGCATTCTCAGCACTAGTGGCTGGCTGGCTAGCTATGAGCATTCTCAGCACTAGTGGCTGGCTAGCTATGAGCATTCTCAGCACTAGTGGCTGGCTAGCTATGAGCATTCTCAGCACTAGTGGCTGGCTAGCTATGAGCATTCTCAGCACTAGTGGCTGGCTAGCTAGCTATGAGCATTCTCAGCACTAGTGGCTGGCCAGCTATGAGCATTCT
This sequence comes from Oncorhynchus gorbuscha, assembly GCF_021184085.1. Taxonomy (NCBI): domain Eukaryota; kingdom Metazoa; phylum Chordata; class Actinopteri; order Salmoniformes; family Salmonidae; genus Oncorhynchus; species Oncorhynchus gorbuscha. The sequence continues at coordinate 31,063 of NW_025748186.1, read as the reverse complement.
CAGCACTAGTGGCTGGCCAGCTATGAGCATTCTCAGCACTAGTGGCTGGCTGGCTAGCTATGAGCATTCTCAGCACTAGTGGCTGGCTGGCTAGCTATGAGCATTCTCAGCACTAGTGGCTGGCTGGCCAGCTATGAGCATTCTCAGCACTAGTGGCTGGCTGGCTAGCTATGAGCATTCTCAGCACTAGTGGTTGGCTGGCCAGCTATGAGCATTCTCAGCACTAGTGGCTGGCTAGCTATGAGCATTCTCAGCACTAGTGGTTGGCTGGCCAGCTATGAGCATTCTCAGCACTAGTGGCTGGCTAGCTATGAGCATTCTCAGCACTAGTGGTTGGCTGGCTAGCTATGAGCATTCTCAGCACTAGTGGCTGGCTGGCAAGCTATGAGCATTCTCAGCACTAGTGGCTGGCTAGCTAGCTATGAGCATTCTCAGCACTAGTGGCTGGCTAGCTATGAGCATTCTCAGCACTAGTGGCTGGCTGGCTAGCTATGAGCATTCTCAGCACTAGTGGCTGGCTAGCTATGAGCATTCTCAGCACTAGTGGCTGGCTAGCTATGAGCATTCTCAGCACTAGTGGCTGGCTGGCTGGCCAGCTATGAGCATTCTCAGCACTAGTGGCTGGCCAGCTATGAGCATTCTCAGCACTAGTGGCTGGCCAGCTATGAGCATTCTCAGCACTAGTGGCTGGCTGGCTAGCTATGAGCATTCTCAGCACTAGTGGCTGGCTGGCTAGCTATGAGCATTCTCAGCACTAGTGGCTGGCTGGCCAGCTATGAGCATTCTCAGCACTAGTGGCTGGCTGGCTAGCTATGAGCATTCTCAGCACTAGTGGTTGGCTGGCCAGCTATGAGCATTCTCAGCACTAGTGGCTGGCTAGCTATGAGCATTCTCAGCACTAGTGGTTGGCTGGCCAGCTATGAGCATTCTCAGCACTAGTGGCTGGCTAGCTATGAGCATTCTCAGCACTAGTGGTTGGCTGGCTAGCTATGAGCATTCTCAGCACTAGTGGCTGGCTGGCAAGCTATGAGCATTCTCAGCACTAGTGGCTGGCTAACTAGCTATGAGCATTCTCAGCACTAGTGGCTGGCTAGCTATGAGCATTCTCAGCACTAGTGGCTGGCTAGCTATGAGCATTCTCAGCACTAGTGGCTGGCTAGCTATGAGCATTCTCAGCACTAGTGGCTGGCTAGCTATGAGCATTCTCAGCACTAGTGGCTGGCCAGCTATGAGCATTCTCAGCACTAGTGGCTGGCTGGCTGGCTATGAGCATTCTCAGCACTAGTGGCTGGCCAGCTATGAGCATTCTCAGCACTAGTGGCTGGCTGGCTAGCTATGAGCATTCTCAGCACTAGTGGCTGGCTAGCTATGAGCATTCTCAGCACTAGTGGCTGGCTAGCTAGCTATGAGCATTCTCAGCACTAGTGGCTGGCTGGCTGGCCAGCTATGAGCATTCTCAGCACTAGTGGCTGGCTGGCTGGCCAGCTATGAGCATTCTCAGCACTAGTGGCTGGCTGGCTGGCCAGCTATGAGCATTCTCAGCACTAGTGGCTGGCTGGCCAGCTATGAGCATTCTCAGCACTAGTGGCTGGCCAGCTATGAGCATTCTCAGCACTAGTGGCTGGCCAGCTATGAGCATTCTCAGCACTAGTGGCTGGCTAGCTATGAGCATTCTCAGCACTAGTGGCTGGCTGGCTAGCTATGAGCATTCTCAGCACTAGTGGCTGGCTAGCTATGAGCATTCTCAGCACTAGTGGCTGGCTGGCTAGCTATGAGCATTCTCAGCACTAGTGGCTGGCTGGCTAGCTATGAGCATTCTCAGCACTAGTGGCTGGCCAGCTATGAGCATTCTCAGCACTAGTGGCTGGCTAGCTATGAGCATTCTCAGCACTAGTGGCTGGCTGCTAGCATTCTCAGCACTAGTGGCTGGCCAGCTATGAGCATTCTCAGCACTAGTGGCTGGCTAGCTATGAGCATTCTCAGCACTAGTGGCTGGCTAACTAGCTATGAGCATTCTCAGCACTAGTGGCTGGCTGGCTGGCTATGAGCATTCTCAGCACTAGTGGCTGGCTGGCCAGCTATGAGCATTCTCAGCACTAGTGGCTGGCTGGCTATGAGCATTCTCAGCACTAGTGGCTGGCTGGCTATGAGCATTCTCAGCACTAGTGGCTGGCTGGCCAGCTATGAGCATTCTCAGCACTAGTGGCTGGCTGGCTGGCCAGCTATGAGCATTCTCAGCACTAGTGGCTGGCTGGCCAGCTATTAGCATTCTCAGCACTAGTGGCTGGCTGGCTATGAGCATTCTCAGCACTAGTGGCTGGCTGGCTAGCTATGAGCATTCTCAGCACTAGTGGCTGGCTAGCTATGAGCATTCTCAGCACTAGTGGCTGGCTGGCCAGCTATGAGCATTCTCAGCACTAGTGGCTGGCCAGCTATGAGCATTCTCAGCACTAGTGGCTGGCTGGCTAGCTATGAGCATTCTCAGCACTAGTGGCTGGCCAGCTATGAGCATTCTCAGCACTAGTGGCTGGCTAGCTATGAGCATTCTCAGCACTAGTGGCTGGCTGGCCAGCTATGAGCATTCTCAGCACTAGTGGCTGGCTGGCTAGCTATGAGCATTCTCAGCACTAGTGGCTGGCCAGCTATGAGCATTCTCAGCACTAGTGGCTGGCCAGCTATGAGCATTCTCAGCACTAGTGGCTGGCTGGCTGGCCAGCTATGAGCATTCTCAGCACTAGTGGCTGGCTGGCTGGCCAGCTATGAGCATTCTCAGCACTAGTGGCTGGCCAGCTATGAGCATTCTCAGCACTAGTGGCTGGCTGGCCAGCTATGAGCATTCTCAGCACTAGTGGCTGGCTAGCTAGCTATGAGCATTCTCAGCACTAGTGGCTGGCCAGCTATGAGCATTCTCAGCACTAGTGGCTGGCTGGCTAGCTATGAGCATTCTCAGCACTAGTGGCTGGCTGGCTAGCTATGAGCATTCTCAGCACTAGTGGCTGGCTGGCTAGCTATGAGCATTCTCAGCACTAGTGGCTGGCTGGCTAGCTATGAGCATTCTCAGCACTAGTGGCTGGCTGGCTAGCTATGAGCATTCTCAGCACTAGTGGCTGGCCAGCTATGAGCATTCTCAGCACTAGTGGCTGGCTGGCTATGAGCATTCTCAGCACTAGTGGCTGGCTGGCCAGCTATGAGCATTCTCAGCACTAGTGGCTGGCTGGCTGGCCAGCTATGAGCATTCTCAGCACTAGTGGCTGGCTGGCCAGCTATTAGCATTCTCAGCACTAGTGGCTGGCTGGCTATGAGCATTCTCAGCACTAGTGGCTGGCTGGCTAGCTATGAGCATTCTCAGCACTAGTGGCTGGCTAGCTATGAGCATTCTCAGCACTAGTGGCTGGCTGGCCAGCTATGAGCATTCTCAGCACTAGTGGCTGGCTGGCTAGCTATGAGCATTCTCAGCACTAGTGGCTGGCCAGCTATGAGCATTCTCAGCACTAGTGGCTGGCTGGCAGCTATGAGCATTCTCAGCACTAGTGGCTGGCTGGCCAGCTATGAGCATTCTCAGCACTAGTGGCTGGCTGGCCAGCTATGAGCATTCTCAGCACTAGTGGCTGGCTGGGCCAGCTATGAGCATTCTCAGCACTAGTGGCTGGCTGGCTAGCTATGAGCATTCTCAGCACTAGTGGCTGGCTGGCTAGCTATGAGCATTCTCAGCACTAGTGGCTGGCTAGCTAGCTATGAGCATTCTCAGCACTAGTGGCTGGCTGGCCAGCTATGAGCATTCTCAGCACTAGTGGCTGGCTGGCTAGCTATGAGCATTCTCAGCACTAGTGGCTGGCTGGCCAGCTATGAGCATTCTCAGCACTAGTGGCTGGCTGGCCAGCTATGAGCATTCTCAGCACACTAGTGGCTGGGCTAGCTATGAGCATTCTCAGCACTAGTGGCTGGCTAGCTATGAGCATTCTCAGCACTAGTGGCTGGCTAGCTAGCTATGAGCATTCTCAGCACTAGTGGCTGGCTAGCTATGAGCATTCTCAGCACTAGTGGCTGGCTGGCTGGCCAGCTATGAGCATTCTCAGCACTAGTGGCTGGCTGGCCAGCTATGAGCATTCTCAGCACTAGTGGCTGGCTGGCTGGCCAGCTATGAGCATTCTCAGCACTAGTGGCTGGCTGGCTGGCCAGCTATGAGCATTCTCAGCACTAGTGGCTGGCTGGCCAGCTATGAGCATTCTCAGCACTAGTGGCTGGCACTGGCCAGCTATGAGCATTCTCAGCACTAGTGGCTGGCTGGCTAGCTATGAGCATTCTCAGCACTAGTGGCTGGCTAGCTAGCTATGAGCATTCTCAGCACTAGTGGCTGGCTGGCCAGCTATGAGCATTCTCAGCACTAGTGGCTGGCTGGCTAGCTATGAGCATTCTCAGCACTAGTGGCTGGCTGGCTAGCTATGAGCATTCTCAGCACTAGTGGCTGGCTGGCTAGCTATGAGCATTCTCAGCACTAGTGGCTGGCTGGCTGGCCAGCTATGAGCATTCTCAGCACTAGTGGCTGGCTGGCTGGCCAGCTATGAGCATTCTCAGCACTAGTGGCTGGCTGGCTAGCTATGAGCATTCTCAGCACTAGTGGCTGGCTGGCTAGCTATGAGCATTCTCAGCACTAGTGGCTGGCTAGCTAGCTATGAGCATTCTCAGCACTAGTGGCTGGCTAGCTATGAGCATTCTCAGCACTAGTGGCTGGCTGGCAGCTATGAGCATTCTCAGCACTAGTGGCTGGCTCAGCTGGCCAGCTATGAGCATTCTCAGCACTAGTGGCTGGCTGGCTAGCTATGAGCATTCTCAGCACTAGTGGCTGGCTGGCCAGCTATGAGCATTCTCAGCACTAGTGGCTGGCTGGCTAGCTATGAGCATTCTCAGCACTAGTGGCTGGCTAACTAGCTATGAGCATTCTCAGCACTAGTGGCTGGCTGGCTAGCTATGAGCATTCTCAGCACTAGTGGCTGGCTGGCAAGCTATGAGCATTCTCAGCACTAGTGGCTGGCTGGCCAGCTATGAGCATTCTCAGCACTAGTGGCTGGCTAGCTAGCTATGAGCATTCTCAGCACTAGTGGCTGGCTAGCTAGCTATGAGCATTCTCAGCACTAGTGGCTGGCTGGCCAGCTATGAGCATTCTCAGCACTAGTGGCTGGCTAGCTAGCTATGAGCATTCTCAGCACTAGTGGCTGGCTGGCCAGCTATGAGCATTCTCAGCACTAGTGGTGGCTGGCTGGCTAGCTATGAGCATTCTCAGCACTAGTGGCTGGCTGGCCAGCTATGAGCATTCTCAGCACTAGTGGCTGGCTAGCTATGAGCATTCTCAGCACTAGTGGCTGGCTGGCTAGCTATGAGCATTCTCAGCACTAGTGGCTGGCTGGCCAGCTATGAGCATTCTCAGCACTAGTGGCTGGCTAGCTGAGCATTCTCAGCAGCTATGAGCATTCTCAGCACTAGTGGCTGGCTGGCCAGCTATGAGCATTCTCAGCACTAGTGGCTGGCTGGCTAGCTATGAGCATTCTCAGCACTAGTGGCTGGCTGGCCAGCTATGAGCATTCTGAGCATTCTCAGCACTAGCATTGGCTGGCTGGCTAGCTAGCTATGAGCATTCTCAGCACTAGTGGCTGGCTGGCTGGCCAGCTATGAGCATTCTCAGCACTAGTGGCTGGCTGGCTAGCTATGAGCATTCTCAGCACTAGTGGCTGGCTGGCTAGCTATGAGCATTCTCAGCACTAGTGGCTGGCTGGCTAGCTATGAGCATTCTCAGCACTAGTGGCTGGCTGGCCAGCTATGAGCATTCTCAGCACTAGTGGCTGGCTGGCTAGCTATGAGCATTCTCAGCACTAGTGGCTGGCTGGCTAGCTATGAGCATTCTCAGCACTAGTGGGCTGGCACTAGTGGCTGGCTGGCAGCTATGAGCATTCTCAGCACTAGTGGCTGGCTGGCTAGCTATGAGCATTCTCAGCACTAGTGGCTGGCTAGCTATGAGCATTCTCAGCACTAGTGGCTGGCTGGCTGGCCAGCTATGAGCATTCTCAGCACTAGCACTAGTGGCTGGCTGGCCAGCTATGAGCATTCTCAGCACTAGTGGCTGGCTAGCAGCTATGAGCATTCTCAGCACTAGTGGCTGGCTGGCTAGCTATGAGCATTCTCAGCACTAGTGGCTGGCTGGCCAGCTATGAGCATTCTCAGCACTAGTGGCTGGCTGGCTAGCTATGAGCATTCTCAGCACTAGTGGCTGGCTGGCTAGCTATGAGCATTCTCAGCACTAGTGGCTGGCTGGCTAGCTATGAGCATTCTCAGCACTAGTGGCTGGCTGGCCAGCTATGAGCATTCTCAGCACTAGTGGCTGGCTGGCCAGCTATGAGCATTCTCAGCACTAGTGGCTGGCTGGCTAGCTATGAGCATTCTCAGCACTAGTGGCTGGCTATGAGCATTCTCAGCACTAGTGGCTGGCTGGCTAGCTATGAGCATTCTCAGCACTAGTGGCTGGCTGCTAGCCAGCTATGAGCATTCTCAGCACTAGTGGCTGGCTAGCTAGCTATGAGCATTCTCAGCACTAGTGGCTGGCTAGCTAGCTATGAGCATTCTCAGCACTAGTGGCTGGCTAGCTAGCTATGAGCATTCTCAGCACTAGTGGCTGGCTAGCTATGAGCATTCTCAGCACTAGTGGCTGGCTGGCTGGCCAGCTATGAGCATTCTCAGCACTAGTGGCTGGCTGGCTGGCTGGCCAGCTATGAGCATTCTCAGCACTAGTGGCTGGCTGGCTAGCTATGAGCATTCTCAGCACTAGTGGCTGGCTGGCTAGCTATGAGCATTCTCAGCACTAGTGGCTGGCTAGCTATGAGCATTCTCAGCACTAGTGGCTGGCTGGCTAGCTATGAGCATTCTCAGCACTAGTGGCTGGCTGGCTAGCTATGAGCATTCTCAGCACTAGTGGCTGGCTAGCTATGAGCATTCTCAGCACTAGTGGCTGGCATTCTCAGCACTAGTGGCTGGCCAGCTATGAGCATTCTCAGCACTAGTGGCTGGCTGGCTAGCTATGAGCATTCTCAGCACTAGTGGCTGGCTGGCCAGCTATGAGCATTCTCAGCACTAGTGGCTGGCTGGCTGAGCATTCTCAGCTATGAGCATTCTCAGCACTAGTGGCTGGCTGGCTGGCCAGCTATGAGCATTCTCAGCACTAGTGGCTGGCTGGCTAGCTATGAGCATTCTCAGCACTAGTGGTGGCTGGCTAGCTATGAGCATTCTCAGCACTAGTGGCTGGCTGGCTAGCTATGAGCATTCTCAGCACTAGTGGCTGGTGGCTGGCCAGCTATAAGCATTCTCAGCACTAGTGGCTGGCTGGCTGGCCAGCTATGAGCATTCTCAGCACTAGTGGCTGGCTGGCCAGCTATGAGCATTCTCAGCACTAGTGGCTGGCTGGCTAGCTATGAGCATTCTCAGCACTAGTGGCTGGCTGGCCAGCTATGAGCATTCTCAGCACTAGTGGCTGGCTGGCTAGCTATGAGCATTCTCAGCACTAGTGGCTGGCTGGCTAGCTATGAGCATTCTCAGCACTAGTGGCTGGGCTAGCTATGAGCATTCTCAGCACTAGTGGCTGGCTCAGCACTAGTGGCTAGCTATGAGCATTCTCAGCACTAGTGGCTGGCTGGCCAGCTATGAGCATTCTCAGCACTAGTGGCTGGCTAGCTATATGAGCATTCTCAGCACTAGTGGCTGGCTAGCTATGAGCATTCTCAGCACTAGTGGCTGGCTGGCTAGCTATGAGCATTCTCAGCACTAGTGGCTGGCTGGCTGAGCATTCTCAGCATAGTGGCTCAGCACTAGTGGCTGGCTGGCCTAGCTATGAGCATTCTCAGCACTAGTGGCTGGCTGGCTGGCCAGCTATGAGCATTCTCAGCACTAGTGGCTGGCTGGCTAGCTATGAGCATTCTCAGCACTAGTGGCTGGCTGGCCAGCTATGAGCATTCTCAGCACTAGTGGCTGGCTAGCTATGAGCATTCTCAGCACTAGTGGCTGGCTGGCTAGCTATATGAGCATTCTCAGCACTAGTGGCTGGCTGGCCAGCTATGAGCATTCTCAGCACTAGTGGCTGGCTGGCTAGCTATGAGCATTCTCAGCACTAGTGGCTGGCTAGCTATGAGCATTCTCAGCACTAGTGGCTGGCTGGCTAGCTATGAGCATTCTCAGCACTAGTGGCTGGCTGGCCAGCTATGAGCATTCTCAGCACAGTGGCTGGCTGGCTGGCCAGCTATGCATTCTCAGCACTAGTGGCTGGCTGGCTAGCTATGAGCATTCTCAGCACTAGTGGCTGGCTGGCTGGCCAGCTATGAGCATTCTCAGCACTAGTGGCTGGCTGGCCAGCTATGAGCATTCTCAGCACTAGTGGCTGGCTGGCTAGCTATGAGCATTCTCAGCACTGGCTGGCTGCTAGCTGAGGCCAGCTATGAGCATTCTCAGCACTAGTGGCTGGCTGGCTAGCTATGAGCATTCTCAGCACTAGTGGCTGGCTGGCTGGCCAGCTATGAGCATTCTCAGCACTAGTGGCTGGCTGGCTATGAGCATTCTCAGCACTAGCTATGAGCATTCTCAGCACTAGTGGCTGGCTGGCTAGCTATTAGCATTCTGAGCATTCTCAGCACTAGTGGCTGGCTGGCTAGCTATGAGCATTCTCAGCACTAGTGGCTGGCTGGCCAGCTATGAGCATTCTCAGCACTAGTGGCTGGCTGGCTAGCTATGAGCATTCTCAGCACTAGTGGCTGGCTAGCTATGAGCATTCTCAGCACTGGCTGGCTGGCTCAGCAGCTATGAGCATTCTCAGCACTAGTGGCTGGCTGGCTAGCTATGAGCATTCTCAGCACTAGTGGCTGGCTGAGCATTCTCAGCACTGGCTGGCCAGCTATGAGCATTCTCAGCACTAGTGGTGGCTGGCTAGCTATGAGCATTCTCAGCACTAGTGGCTGGGCTGAGCATTCTCAGCACTAGCTATGAGCATTCTCAGCACTAGTGGCTGGCTGGCCAGCTATGAGCATTCTCAGCACTAGTGGCTGGCTGGCTAGCTATGAGCATTCTCAGCACTAGTGGCTGGCTGGCAGCTATGAGCATTCTCAGCACTAGTGGCTGGCTAGCTAGCTATGAGCATTCTCAGCACTAGTGGCTGGCTGGCTAGCTATGAGCATTCTCAGCACTAGTGGCTGGCTGGCTGGCCAGCTATGAGCATTCTCAGCACTAGTGGCTGGCTGGCTAGCTATGAGCATTCTCAGCACTAGTGGCTGGCTAGCCAGCTATGAGCATTCTCAGCACTAGTGGCTGGCTAGCTAGCTATGAGCATTCTCAGCACTAGTGGCTGGCTAGCTATGAGCATTCTCAGCACTAGTGGCTGGCTGGCTGGCCAGCTATAAGCATTCTCAGCACTAGTGGCTGGCTGGCTGGCTGGCCAGCTATGAGCATTCTCAGCACTAGTGGCTGGCTGGCCAGCTATGAGCATTCTCAGCACTAGTGGCTGGCTGGCAAGCTATGAGCATCGACAGCACTAGTGGCTGGCTAGCTATGAGCATTCTCAGCACTAGTGGCTGGCTGGCAGCTATGAGCATTCTCAGCACTAGTGGCTGGCTGGCTCTCAGCTATGAGCATTCTCAGCACTAGTGGCTGGCTGGCTAGCTATGAGCATTCTCAGCACTAGTGGCTGGCTAGCTATGAGCATTCTCAGCACTAGTGGCTGGCTGGCTGAGCTCAGCTATGAGCATTCTCAGCACTAGTGGCTGGCTGGCCAGCTATGAGCATTCTCAGCACTAGTGGCTGGCTGGCCAGCTATGAGCATTCTCAGCACTAGTGGCTGGCTGGCAAGCTATGAGCATTCTCAGCACTAGTGGCTGGCTAGCTAGCTATGAGCATTCTCAGCACTAGTGGTGGCTGGCTAGCTATGAGCATTCTCAGCACTAGTGGCTGGCTGGCTAGCTATGAGCATTCTCAGCACTAGTGGCTGGCTGGCCAGCTATGAGCATTCTCAGCACTAGTGGCTGGCTGGCTAGCTATGAGCATTCTCAGCACTAGTGGCTGGCTGGCTAGCTATGAGCATTCTCAGCACTAGTGGCTGGCTGGCTAGCTATGAGCATTCTCAGCACTAGTGGCTGGCTGGCCAGCTATGAGCATTCTCAGCACTAGTGGCTGGCTAGCTAGCTATGAGCATTCTCAGCACTAGTGGCTGGCTGGCCAGCTATGAGCATTCTCAGCACTAGTGGCTGGCTGGCTAGCTATGAGCATTCTCAGCACTAGTGGCTGGGCTGGCATTCTCAGCACTAGCTGGCCAGCTATGAGCATTCTCAGCACTAGTCTCAGCATTCTAGTGGCTGGCTAACTAGCTATGGCTGGCTGGCTGGCTGGCCAGCTATGAGCATTCTCAGCACTAGTGGCTGGCTGGCTAGCTATGAGCATTCTCAGCACTAGTGGCTGGCTGGCTAGCTATGAGCATTCTCAGCACTAGTGGCTGGCTAGCTATGAGCATTCTCAGCACTAGTGGCTGGCTAACTAGCTATGAGCATTCTCAGCACTAGTGGCTGGCTGGCCAGCTATGAGCATTCTCAGCACTAGTGGCTGGCTAGCTAGCTATGAGCATTCTCAGCACTAGTGGCTGGCTGGCCAGCTATGAGCATTCTCAGCACTAGTGGCTGGCTAGCTAGCTATGAGCATTCTCAGCACTAGTGGCTGGCTGGCCAGCTATGAGCATTCTCAGCACTAGCTGCTGGCCAGCTGGCTGGCTGGCTAGTGGCTGGCTAGCTATGAGCATTCTCAGCACTAGTGGCTGGCTGGCTAGCTATGAGCATTCTCAGCACTAGTGGCTGGCTGGCCAGCTATGAGCATTCTCAGCACGAGTGGCTGGCTAGCTAGCTATGAGCATTCTCAGCACTAGTGGCTGGCTGGCCAGCTATGAGCATTCTCAGCACTAGTGGCTGGCTGGCTGGCCAGCTATGAGCATTCTCAGCACTAGTGGCTGGCTGGCTGGCCAGTGGCTGGCTGGCAGCTATGAGCATTCTCAGCACTAGTGGCTGGCTGGCCAGCTATGAGCATTCTCAGCACTAGTGGCTGGCTGGCTAGCTATGAGCATTCTCAGCACTAGTGGCTGGCTAACTAGCTATGAGCATTCTCAGCACTAGTGGCTGGCTGGCCAGCTATGAGCATTCTCAGCACTAGTGGCTGGCTGGCTAGCTATGAGCATTCTCAGCACTAGTGGCTGGCTAGCTATGAGCATTCTCAGCACTAGTGGCTGGCTGGCTAGCTATGAGCATTCTCAGCACTAGTGGCTGGCTGGCCAGCTATGAGCATTCTCAGCATTCTCAGCACTAGTGGCTGGCTGGCCAGCTATTAGCATTCTCAGCACGAGTGGCTGGCTAGCTAGCTATGAGCATTCTCAGCACTAGTGGCTGGCTGGCCAGCTATGAGCATTCTCAGCACTAGTGGCTGGCTAGCTAGCTATGAGCATTCTCAGCACGAGTGGCTGGCTAGCTAGCTATGAGCATTCTCAGCACTAGTGGCTGGCTGGCCAGCTATGAGCATTCTCAGCACTAGTGGCTGGCTGGCTGGCCAGCTATGAGCATTCTCAGCACTAGTGGCTGGCTGGCTAGCTATGAGCATTCTCAGCACTAGTGGCTGGCTGGCTAGCTATGAGCATTCTCAGCACTAGTGGCTGGCTAGCTAGCTATGAGCATTCTCAGCACTAGTGGCTGGCTGGCTAGCTATGAGCATTCTCAGCACTAGTGGCTGGCTGGCTAGCTATGAGCATTCTCAGCACTAGTGGCTGGCTGGCTAGCTATGAGCATTCTCAGCACTAGTGGCTGGCTGGCCAGCTATGAGCATTCTCAGCACTAGTGGCTGGCTGGCTAGCTATGAGCATTCTCAGCACTAGTGGCTGGCTAGCTATGAGCATTCTCAGCACTAGTGGCTGGCTCAGCACTAGTGAGCATTCTCAGCACTAGTGGCTGGGCCAGCTATGAGCATTCTCAGCACTAGTGGCTGGCTGGCTGGCCAGCTATGAGCATTCTCAGCACTAGTGGCTGGCTAGCTATGAGCATTCTCAGCACTAGTGGCTGGCTGGCTAGCTATGAGCATTCTCAGCACTAGTGGTGGCTGGCTGGCCAGCTATGAGCATTCTCAGCACTAGTGGCTGGCTGGCTGGCCAGCTATGAGCATTCTCAGCACTAGTGGCTAGTGGCTGGCTGGCAGCTATGAGCATTCTCAGCACTAGTGGCTGGCTAGCTAGCTATGAGCATTCTCAGCACTAGTGGCTGGCTGGCTAGCTAGTATGAGCATTCTCAGCACTAGTGGCTGGCTGGCCAGCTATGAGCATTCTCAGCACTAGTGGCTGGCTGGCTAGCTATGAGCATTCTCAGCACTAGTGGCTGGCTGGCAGCTGAGCATGAGCATTCTCAGCACTAGTGGCTGGCTGGCTAGCTATGAGCATTCTCAGCACTAGTGGCTGGCTGGCCAGCTATGAGCATTCTCAGCACTAGTGGCTGGCTGGCTAGCTATGAGCATTCTCAGCACTAGTGGCTGGCAGCACTGAGCATTCTCAGCACTAGTGGCTGGCTGGCCAGCTATGAGCATTCTCAGCACTAGTGGCTGGCTGGCTGGCCAGCTATGAGCATTCTCAGCACTAGTGGCTGGCTGGCCAGCTATGAGCATTCTCAGCACTAGTGGCTGGCTGGCTAGCTATGAGCATTCTCAGCACTAGTGGCTGGCTGGCTAGCTATGAGCATTCTCAGCACTAGTGGCTGGCTGGCTAGCTATGAGCATTCTCAGCACTAGTGGCTGGCTGGCTGGCCAGCTATGAGCATTCTCAGCACTAGTGGCTGGCTGGCTAGCTATGAGCATTCTCAGCACAGTGGCTGGCTAGTGGCATTGGCTGGCTGGCAGCTATGAGCATTCTCAGCACGAGTGGCTGGCTAGCTAGCTATGAGCATTCTCAGCACTAGTGGCTGGCTGGCCAGCTATGAGCATTCTCAGCACTAGTGGCTGGCTGGCTGGCCAGCTATGAGCATTCTCAGCACTAGTGGCTGGCTGGCTAGCTATGAGCATTCTCAGCACTAGTGGCTGGCTGGCTAGCTATGAGCATTCTCAGCACTAGTGGCTGGCTGGCTAGCTATGAGCATTCTCAGCACTAGTGGCTGGCTGGCTGGCCAGCTATGAGCATTCTCAGCACTAGTGGCTGGCTGGCTGGCTGGCCAGCTATAAGCATTCTCAGCACTAGTGGCTGGCTGGCTGGCTGGCCAGCTATGAGCATTCTCAGCACTAGTGGCTGGCTGGCCAGCTATGAGCATTCTCAGCACTAGTGGCTGGCTGGCAAGCTATGAGCATCGACAGCACTAGTGGCTGGCTAGCTATGAGCATTCTCAGCACTAGTGGCTGGCTAACTAGCTATGAGCATTCTCAGCACTAGTGGCTGGCTGGCTAGCTATGAGCATTCTCAGCACTAGTGGCTGGCTGGCAAGCTATGGCTGACAGCACTAGTGGCTGGCAGCTATGAGCATTCTCAGCACTAGTGGCTGGCTGGCTAGCTATGAGCATTCTCAGCACTAGTGGCTGGCTAGTGGCTAGTGGCTGGCTAGCTAGCTATGAGCATTCTCAGCACTAGTGGCTGGCTGGCCAGCTATGAGCATTCTCAGCACTAGTGGCTGGCTGGCTGGCCAGCTATGAGCATTCTCAGCACTAGTGGCTGGCTGGCTGGCCAGCTATGAGCATTCTCAGCACTAGTGGCTGGCTGGCTAGCTATGAGCATTCTCAGCACTAGTGGCTGGCTAGCTATGAGCATTCTCAGCACTAGTGGCTGGCTAGCTAGCTAGCTATGAGCATTCTCAGCACTAGTGGCTGGCCAGCTATGAGCATTCTCAGCACTAGTGGCTGGCTGGCTGGCCAGCTATGAGCATTCTCAGCACTAGTGGCTGGCTAGCTAGCTATGAGCATTCTCAGCACTAGTGGCTGGCTGGCTAGCTATGAGCATTCTCAGCACTAGTGGCTGGCTGGCCAGCTATGAGCATTCTCAGCACTAGTGGCTGGCTGGCCAGCTATGAGCATTCTCAGCACTAGTGGCTGGCTGGCCAGCTATGAGCATTCTCAGCACTAGTGGCTGGCTGGCTGGCCAGCTATGAGCATTCTCAGCACTAGTGGCTGGCTGGCTAGCTATGAGCATTCTCAGCACTAGTGGCTGGGCTGGCTAGCTATGAGCATTCTCAGCACTAGTGGCTGGCTGGCCAGCTATGAGCATTCTCAGCACTAGTGGCTGGCTGGCTGGCCAGCTATGAGCATTCTCAGCACTAGTGGCTGGCTGGCTAGCTATGAGCATTCTCAGCACTAGTGGCTGGCTGGCTAGCTATGAGCATTCTCAGCACTAGTGGCTGGCTGGCTAGCTATGAGCATTCTCAGCACTAGTGGCTGGCTGGCTAGCTATGAGCATTCTCAGCACTAGTGGCTGGCTGGCTGGCCAGCTATGAGCATTCTCAGCACTAGTGGCTGGCTGGCTAGCTATGAGCATTCTCAGCACTAGTGGCTGGCTGGCTAGCTATGAGCATTCTCAGCACTAGTGGCTGGCTGGCTAGCTATGAGCATTCTCAGCACTAGTGGCTGGCTGGCCAGCTATGAGCATTCTCAGCACTAGTGGCTGGCTGGCTAGCTATGAGCATTCTCAGCACTAGTGGCTGGCTGGCTAGCTATGAGCATTCTCAGCACTAGTGGCTGGCTGGCTAGCTATGAGCATTCTCAGCACTAGTGGCTGGCTGGCTGCTATGAGCAGCACTAGTGGCTGGCTATGAGCATTCTCAGCACTAGTGGCTGGCTGGCCAGCTATGAGCATTCTCAGCACTAGTGGTGGCTGGCTGGCTAGCTATGAGCATTCTCAGCACTAGTGGCTGGCTAGCTATGAGCATTCTCAGCACTAGTGGCTGGCTGGCTAGCTATGAGCATTCTCAGCACTAGTGGCTGGCTGGCTAGCTATGAGCATTCTCAGCACTAGTGGCTGGCTGGCCAGCTATGAGCATTCTCAGCACTAGTGGCTGGCTAGCTAGCTATGAGCATTCTCAGCACTAGTGGCTGGCTGGCTAGCTATGAGCATTCTCAGCACTAGTGGCTGGCTGGCTAGCTATGAGCATTCTCAGCACTAGTGGCTGGCTGGCCAGCTATGAGCATTCTCAGCACTAGTGGCTGGCTGGCTGGCCAGCTATGAGCATTCTCAGCACTAGTGGCTGGCTAGCTATGAGCATTCTCAGCACTAGTGGCTGCATTCTCAGCACTAGTGGCAGCTATGAGCATTCTCAGCACTAGTGGCTGGCTGGCAGCTATGAGCATTCTCAGCACTAGTGGCTGGCTGGCAGCTATGAGCATTCTCAGCACTAGTGGCTGGCTGGCTGGCCAGCTATGAGCATTCTCAGCACTAGTGGCTGGCTGGCTAGCTATGAGCATTCTCAGCACTAGTGGCTGGCTAGCTATGAGCATTCTCAGCACTAGTGGCTGGCTAGCTAGCTAGCTATGAGCATTCTCAGCACTAGTGGCTGGCTGGCTAGCTATGAGCATTCTCAGCACTAGTGGCTGGCTGGCCAGCTATGAGCATTCTCAGCACTAGTGGCTGGCTGGCTGGCCAGCTATGAGCATTCTCAGCACTAGTGGCTGGCTGGCTAGCTATGAGCATTCTCAGCACTAGTGGCTGGCTGGCTAGCTATGAGCATTCTCAGCACTAGTGGCTGGCTAGCTATGAGCATTCTCAGCACTAGTGGCTGGCTGGCTGGCCAGCTATGAGCATTCTCAGCACTAGTGGCTGGCTGGCTGGCCAGCTATGAGCATTCTCAGCACTAGTGGCTGGCTGGCTAGCTATGAGCATTCTCAGCACTAGTGGCTGGCTGGCTAGCTATGAGCATTCTCAGCACTAGTGGCTGGCTGGCTGCATTCTCAGCAGTGGCTGGCTGGCTGGCCAGCTATGAGCATTCTCAGCACTAGTGGCTGGCTGGCTAGCTATGAGCATTCTCAGCACTAGTGGCTGGCTGGCTGAGCATTCTCAGCTATGAGCATTCTCAGCACTAGTGGCTGGCTGGCTAGCTATGAGCATTCTCAGCAGTAGTGGCTGGCTGGCCAGCTATGAGCATTCTCAGCACTAGTGGCTGGCTGGCTAGCTATGAGCATTCTCAGCACTAGTGGCTGGCTGGCTAGCTATGAGCATTCTCAGCACTAGTGGCTGGCTGGCTGGCCAGCTATGAGCATTCTCAGCACTAGTGGTGGCTGCATTCTCAGCACTAGTGGCTGGCTGGCAGCTATGAGCATTCTCAGCACTAGTGGCTGGCTGGCTGGCCAGCTATGAGCATTCTCAGCACTAGTGGCTGGCTAGCCAGCTGGCTGAGCATTCTCAGCACTAGTGGCTGGCTGGCTGGCTGGCCAGCTATGAGCATTCTCAGCACTAGTGGCTGGCTGGCTGGCCAGCTATAAGCATTCTCAGCACATTCTCAGCATTCTCACTAGTGGCTGGCTGGCCAGCTATGAGCATTCTCAGCACTAGTGGCTGGCTGGCTGAGCATCCAGCACTAGTGGCTGAGCATTCTCAGCACTAGTGGCTGGCTAACTAGCTATGAGCATTCTCAGCACTAGTGGCTGGCTGGCTAGCTATGAGCATTCTCAGCACTAGTGGCTGGCTGGCAAGCTATGAGCATCGACAGCACTAGTGGCTGGCTAGCTATGAGCATTCTCAGCACTAGTGGCTGGCTGGCCAGCTATGAGCATTCTCAGCACGAGTGGCTGGCTAGCTAGCTATGAGCATTCTCAGCACTAGTGGCTGGCTGGCCAGCTATGAGCATTCTCAGCACTAGTGGCTGGCTGGCTGGCCAGCTATGAGCATTCTCAGCACTAGTGGCTGGCTGGCTGAGCATTCTCAGCACTAGTGGCTGGCTGGCTAGCTATGAGCATTCTCAGCACTAGTGGCTGGCTAGCTATGAGCATTCTCAGCACTAGTGGCTGGCTAGCTAGCTAGCTATGAGCATTCTCAGCACTAGTGGCTGGCCAGCTATAAGCATTCTCAGCACTAGTGGCTGGCTGGCTGGCCAGCTATGAGCATTCTCAGCACTAGTGGCTGGCTAGCTATTAGCATTCTCAGCACGAGTGGCTGGCTAGCTAGCTATGAGCATTCTCAGCACTAGTGGCTGGCTGGCCAGCTATGAGCATTCTCAGCACTAGTGGCTGGCTGGCCAGCTATGAGCATTCTCAGCACTAGTGGCTGGCTGGCCAGCTATGAGCATTCTCAGCACTAGTGGCTGGCTGGCTGGCCAGCTATGAGCATTCTCAGCACTAGTGGCTGGCTGGCTAGCTATGAGCATTCTCAGCACTAGTGGCTGGCTAGCTGCTAGTTGGTCATAGCTAGCTAGCTATCCGCATTCTCAGCAGTAGTTGCACATAGCTAGCTAGCTATAAGCATTCTCAGCACTAGTTGCTCATAGCTAGCCAGCTATAAGCATTCTCAGCACTAGTGGCTGGCTAGCTAGCTATAAGCATTCTCGGCACTATTGGCTGGCTAGCTAGCTATAAGCATTCTCGGCACTATTGGCTGCTAGCTAGCTAGCCACATTCTCAGCACAAGTTGCTCATAGCTCTTAGCTAGCACTAGTGGCAGGCTAGCTAAGTATTAGCATTCTCAGCACTAGTGGCAGGCTAGCTAGCTAGCCGCATTCTCAGCACTAGTTGCTCATAGCTAGCTATTATCATTCTCAGCACTAGTGGCTGGCTAGCTAAGTATTAACATTCTCAGCACTAGTGGCTGGCTAGCTAAGTATTAGCATTCTCAGCACTAGTGGCTGGCTAGCTAGCTATGAGCATTCTCAGCACAAGTTGCTCATAGCTCTTAGCTAGCACTAGTGGCAGGCTAGCTAAGTATTAGCATTCTCAGCACTAGTGGCAGGCTAGCTATTAGCATTCTCAGCACTAGTGGCTGGCTAGCTAAGTATTAGCATTCTAAGCACTAGTCATTTAATAACATTAGGATCGAAACACACACAACTCCAGTCATCATTGTCAGTTACTGTGAATAATATACATATTGTTTGAAGGTCTGGATGAAGCCCATAAGTTACAATGAATAATATTCATATAAAACAACGTGAATATTTCACTTAAGCATTTTTGAAAATCTAGACACACAAATATTTTTTGTTGAATGTTATTTGCAGGTCTGGATGATGCCCGTAACACTGCTCACCTGGCCTGGAGGATGATGAGGGATGGCTCTGTGATGAAGATTACACGCAGTCTGGAGAGGGTGAGTGGCTCCCTGACAAACCCCCACTCCTACACCCCCAGTACTAACAACCCCACCGTGCTGACGACCCCTGGACTACTGTACTACGCCCCTAAAGACTCACCCAGTGGCGAACTACATCGAACCCTTGGATTTCTGTCAACACCCCAGAACACCCACTCCTCCCATAAAGACTTACGCAGGTGACCCCCCCCACCCTCCGTTCCATACACACCTGGGTTGTATTCATTAGTGCAAACCGTAGTGAAACATTTTGCCATGTAAAAGGTTTTGCAATGATTAGTTTCTTATTGGAGTCCTTGTTTCGGGTCAGTTCTTTCATTTAGTTTCTAGTGAATATTACTCGGTCTCCTCTGTTTACTGGTCTGACTATCCAAATGCTTTTGGGATTTGGGCCTCGTGGCGCGGCGGTCTCAGGCACTGCATCGCTGACCATCCTACCAATCCTCGACTTCGGCGATGTCATTTACAAAATAACCTCCAATACCCTACTCAACAAATTGGATGCAGTCTATCACAGTGCAATCTGTTTTGTCACCAAAGCCCCATATACTACCCACCATTGCGACCTGTACGCTCTCGTTGGCTGGCCCTCGCTTCATACTCGTCGCCAAACCCACTGGCTCCATGTCATCTACAAGACCCTGCTAGGTAAAGTCCCCCCCTTATCTCAGCTCGCTGAGTCACCATAGCATCACCCACCTGTAGCACGCCCTCCAGCAGGCATATCTCTCTGGTCACCCCCAAAACCAATTCTTTCTTTGGCCGCCTCTCCTTCCAGTTCTCTGCTGCCAGTGACTGGAACAAACTACAAAAATCTCTGAAACTGGAAACACTTATCTCCCTCACTAGCTTTAAGCACCAACTGTCAGAGCAGCTCACAGATGACTCACCTGTACATAGCCCACCTATAATTTAGCCCAAACAGCTATCTCTTTCCCTATTTTATTTATTTTGCTCCTTTGCACCCCATTATTTGTATTTCTACTTTGCACATTCTTCCACTGCAAATCTACCATTCCAGTGTTTTACTTGCTATTGCTATTGTATTTACTTTGCCACCATGGCCTTTTTTGCCTTTACCTCCCTTATCTCACCTCATTTGCCCACATCGTATATATACTTGTTTATACTGTATTATTGACTGTATGTTTGTTTTACTCCATGTGTAACTCTGTGTCGTTGTATGTGTCGAACTGCTTTGCTTTATCTTGGCCAGGTCACAATTGTAAATGAGAACTTGTTCTTGACTGGCCTACCTGGTTAAATAAAGGTGTTCTCAACTAGCCTACCTGGTTAAATAAAGGTGTTCTCAACTGGCCTACCTGGTTAAATAAAGGTGTTCTCAACTGGCCACCTGGTTAAATAAAGGTGTTCTCAACTAGCCTACCTGGTTAAATAAAGGTGTTCTCAACTAGCCTACCTGCTTAAATAAAGGTGTTCTCAACTGGCCACCTGGTTAAATAAAGGTGAAATAAATGAAATAAAAATCGCAGTGTTAAAGGTGTCACTACAGACATGGGTTCGATCCCAGGCTGTTTCACAACCGGTCATGATCGGGAGTTCCATAGGGCAGCGCACAATTGGTTTGGCTGTGGGGGGGGCTTTACTTTGCTCATCGCACTCTAGTGACTCCTTGTGGCGGGCCGGGCGCCTATATTCTGACCTCGGTCGTCAGTTGATGTGGTTGGCTTCTGGGTTAAGTGGGCGGGTGCTAAGAAGCGGGGGTCGGTGGGTCATGCTTTGGAGGACGCATGACTCGACCTTCGCCTCCCGAGCCCGTTGGGGAGCTTCAGCGACGAGACAAGATCGTAATCACAAAAATGGGGAGGAAAAGGAAAGAAAAATAAGAAATTATAATGTATTGATTTATTTTACTTTGTTTACCTCTTAGGCACCTTTGAAGACCAAACCCCTGTTTGGAAATGGGAACGTGCCAGGGGATGGTTGTCCTGGCAACAAGAGGGATAACAAAACCACTTTCAAAAACCCCTCCAAGACGACAGAGAGCGGCGGCGGCGGCCATCTTGAAAATCGACCCAACAGCAAGCCAGTTAGCAACACGGACGTTGTTGAGACACGACCCAAGCCTTCAGACAACATGGTTCCCAACACAGAGGTGAACTCCAACTTAACTGCTGAACCTGTTCAGTATCAGAGTATTGTCTCACCAAAGACCCTTCTCAATGGTGTGACCACTCCAATGTGTGGTGGTGGTGGTGGTTGTAGCAGAACAGGTAGAATAGAACCAAAGACCCTTCTCAATGGTGTGACCACTCCAATGTGTGGTGGTGGTGGTGGTTGTAGCAGAACAGGTAGAATAGGAGCCATACGGTCCGTCTCCTCTCCTATGACTTTCAATATCCCCTCTCCTCATCACTACAACAACAGCCTCGTTCTGGTCTCCACCACTGTGAATTGCATTACCCATCTAGCCCAGCCAGACCTGACACATGACCCGGAAACAGGAAGTATGGAGGAGGACGTGCCTATCTCGTGCGGTTCGTATGACGACGTCGTATTGGAGGAGGACTGGGATGTCACGGTTGGTGACGAGGCTTCTGTTGCTGATGTGTACACAGAGAACCTGAGGTTTGAGGTGGATGATAACTCGGTTTATGGGAGAACCTTGCTGTGTCCAAGCCCAGTACATTCAAATCCTGGTAGAGGTCCAACCAACAGTAGGCCGAGGTCCAATACCACCAACACGCCCTGCCAACATCTGACCAGCCTGGTACACAAGACCGATACTAGAACATCCTCCAGTAACTTGGTGTCTTTCAAGGCTGGGACAACAAGGACCTACAACACTTCTGCACCCAACAGTCTGTCCACTTCCTCTTTTGTCACACCCAGACCTGTTACCCCTGGCTCAAACCTCTCAGATACACGGTCAAGACTGAACACGGAAACGTCAAACTCCTTTGTGATCGAGAAGAACAACAAGAACGACTCGAGAACATCCTCCAGTTCTGCAAAAGCTGCGACAACGAGGATATACAACACCTCTGGGTCAAATAGTTCATGTAGTTTCTCCTTCGACAAACCCAGACCTGTTACCCATGATTCCAACCGCTCAGCTACACGGTCAAGACCGCAAACGGCAACATGGAACAACTCCTTTGTGATCTACAAGGACAAGCCGAGAGCCTCAAATACCACTTCCACATCCAATACCTCAACAGCATCCAATACCTCAACAGCATTCAATACCTCAACAGCATTCAATCATTCCTTTGTCAAACCCAGACCAGGCCTCCAGAACTCCAACCTCCATGCTACACGGTCACGACCTCTCACAACAAAAAACCCTGGTAACTCCTTCGCACCCATGTCCTCTACTACAAACCTTCCCAATCCTTCCGTCACTAGACCCAAACCAGTTACCGCCAGCAGTGACTCTAACCTCTCTGCTTCAAAGACACCAAACGGCTCTGCATCCAGTCTCTCCTTTGCCAGGCCCGGCCCTGTCGTCCATCACCCCGACCCGTCGACTTCACGTTCAAGGCTGCACTCGGAGACGCCAAACACATCTTTCACGATCCACAAGTACTCCTCTTGCCTCTCCTCTGTCGCTCGTCCTTCTGTCGGTGGATCGTTCTCCGTCCTCTCCTCGTCCGTTAACCGCTCCTCGCTCCCGCCGACCCGCAGCACCAAGATCACGGCCCCGCTGTGCGACTGCGGGCGGCGAGCCAAGCGTCTAACGGTGTGTAACGGCGGTCCGAACCAAGGCCGAGCGTTCTACTGCTGCACGGTGCGTAAACACGGCCCCGGGGGGACCAGGAAGGGATGTGAGTTATTTAAGTGGGAGTCTGCTCTCCTCCAGGCTAAATCACCAGCCTCCGCTGCCAACTCCATCGCTCTGCGTTTTGGTCTCAACTCCAGTGTTGTTCGTCCCCCTGTCGTCGTCTAGGACGAGATATCAGTTGGCTTGAGGTCATAAGGAAATGCTATTGAGAGTCTCCCTCTCATCCAATGGGTTTGGAGAGGACATAAGAAATCAAGGAAATGCAATTGAGATTCTCCTCACAAAGGTGTCATATTTTAAACTGTACTTTATGTATGATGCGTTGTTGTATTTTTTTTGTATATGATTTATGTCCGCATACTAAATCTGGTGCATTCATTGACCAATATCCTGTACAGTTTCTAAATAGAATTTTATCTTCCATAATGTGAGATGACATGATGTCATAATGAAATGTAAAGTACCTTTTTTAGGTCGGCACTGTCATAATAAAAGATGTCATGAACTGTATTTACATGGGTTCTATTGTTGTAAATTTAACAGTTGAGGTCGGAACCAAAATGGACATTTTATAAAAATGTTTTGTGTTCTGACATAAGGACAGAATTGCAAATGGTCCCTCTTGCCGCCAATATTTTACATGCGCAACAATAGTGAAATCGGCAGTTCGTCTTCAAAATGAACTGTGAATTATGAGTGAGAAAGTTAGTGGGTCAAAGATCTAACCCCCCCAAGACATGCTAATCTCTCCTGTTATTGTAATGGTGAGAGGTTAGCATGTCTTGGGGTTATGATATATATAATGCTAACCTCTCCTGTTATTGTAATGGTGAGAGGTTAGCATGTCTTGGGGTTATGATATATATAATGCTAACCTCTCCTGTTATTGTAATGGTGAGAGGTTAGCATGTCTTGGGGGCATGATATATATAATGCTAACCTCTCCTGTTATTGTAATGGTGAGAAGTTAGCATGTCTTGGGGTTATGATATATGATGCTAACCTCCCCTGTTATTGTAATGGTGACAGGTTAGCATGTCTTGGGGTTATGATATATGATGCTAACCTCCCCTGTTATTGTAATGGTGACAGGTTAGCATGTCTTGGGGTTATGATATTAAATGCTAACCTCCCCTGTTATTGTAATGGTGAGAGGTTAGCATGTCTTGGAGGTATGATATTAAATGCTAACCTCCCCTGTTATTGTAATGGTGAGAGGTTAGCATGTCTTGGGGTTATGATATTAAATGCTAACCTCCCCTGTTATTGTAATGGTGAGAGGTTAGCATGTCTTGAGGGTATGATGCTAACCTCCCCTGTTATTGTAATGGTGAGAGATTAGCATGTCTTGAGGGTATGATGCTAACCTCCCCTGTTATTGTAATGGTGAGAGATTAGCATGTCTTGAGGGTATGATGCTAACCTCCCCTGTTATTGTAATGGTGAGAGGTTAGCGTGTCTTGAGGGTATGATGCTAACCTCCCCTGTTATTGTAATGGTGAGAGGTTAGCATGTCTTGAGGGTATGATGCTAACCTCCCCTGTTATTGTAATGGTGAGAGGTTAGCATGTCTTGAGGGTATGATGCTAACCTCCCCTGTTATTGTAATGGTGAGAGGTTAGCATGTCTTGAGGGTATGATCTTTGACCCTCTTAACTTTCTCACTCATTATTCACAATTCATTCAGGATTATCTGTAACCATGGTAGCATCCACATTCATGTGAAAGTGTTTCTTTTTTTGTGACTCAAATGACACACTACGCTATTTACCATTAATTCATTAGAACAAGGCATGAGGAGGTAGACGAATGATTACAATTTTGCAGATTAACACTTGAGTGATAAATGATCATGTACAGGTAGAGATATTGGTGTGCAAAAGAGCAGAAAAGTAAATGAATAAAAACATTATGGGGATGAGGTAGGTAAAAATGGGTTGGCTATTTGCCAATAGACTATGTACAGCTGCAGCGATCGGTTAGCTGCTCAGATAGCAGATGTTTGAAGTTGGTGAGGGAGATAAAAGTCTCCAACTTCAGCGATTTTTTTGCAGTTCGTTCCAGTCACAGGCAGCAGAGAACTGGAACGAAAGGTGGCCAAATGAGGTGTTGGCTTTAGGGATGATCAGTGAGATACACCTGCTGGAGCGCGTGCTACGGATGGGTGTTGCCATCGTGACCAGTGAACTGAGATAAGGCGGAGCTTTAACTAGCATGGACTTGTAGATTACCTGGAGCCAGTCATGGTGGACTGAGGTCTATAGGCCCAGAAAGGAAGTACTCAGTAGGGTCTGTAGATTCTATATATATGGTGTTATGTCATGGTGGACTGAGGTCTATAGGCCCAGAAAGGAAGTACTCAGTAGGGTCTGTAGAATCTATATATATGGTGTTATGTCATGGTGGACTGAGGTCTATAGGCCCAGAAACACTTTCTACTCCACCCACTCCATTGGTCCCAATGCAATAGACTATAGGCCTATAAATTACACATTGGCTTATAGAGAAAAATTATTCCACGTGCCGAAGTAAAAGTGCAGATTACTTAGTAGGGTCTGTAGAATCAATGTGACTCAGTTGGTAGAGCATGGTGCTTGCAACGCCAGGGTTGTGGGTTCGATTCCCACAGGGGACCAGTAGCCTATGGTTATGTATGCGTCTCCTAAATGACTCTCTACCCTAAGTCTCTCTGGATGAGAGCGTCTCCTAAATGACTCACTACCCCAAGTCTCTCTGGATAAGAGCGTCTCCTAAATGACTCACTACCCCAAGTCTCTCCTAAATGACTCATTACCCCAGGTCTCTCCTAAATGACTCATTACCCCAAGTCTCTCCTAAATGACTCATTACCCCAAGTCTCTCCTAAATGACTCATTACCCCAGGTCTCTCCTAAATGACTCGTTACCCCAAGTCTCTCTGAATGAGAGTCTCTCCTAAATGACTCACTACCCCAAGTCTCTCTGGATGAGAGTCTCTCCTAAATGACTCACTACCCCAAGTCTCTCCCAAATGACTCACTACCCCAAGTCTCTCTGGATGAGAGTCTCTCCTAAATGACTCACTACCCCAAGTCTCTCCTAAATGACTCATTACCCCAAGTCTCTCCTAAATGACTCATTACCCCAGGTCTCTCCTAAATGACTCGTTACCCCAAGTCTCTCTGAATGAGAGTCTCTCCTAAATGACTCACTACCCCAAGTCTCTGGATGAGTCTCTCCTAAATGACTCACTACCCCAAGTCTCTCCTAAATGACTCACTACCCCAAGTCTCTCTGGATGAGAGTCTCTCCTAAATGACTCACTACCCCAAGTCTCTCCTAAATGACTCACTACCCCAGCGTCTCCTAAATGACTCACTACCCCAAGTCTCTCCTAAATGACTCACTACCCCAAGTCTCTCTGGATGACAGTGTCTGCTAAATGACTATTATGTAAATGATACATGCCTACAGTGTATTGCATTGGTACCAAGTGGGTGGGGTAGAAAGTGCTGCTGGGTATTGAGACCACAGTCCCACAAGAAATAACACCATATACAGATTCTACAGGCCCTATACAGTAATATTTACAGACTCTATGCAGTAATATATACAGTAATATATATAGACCCTATACAGTAATATATATAGACCCTATACAGTAATATATATAGACCCTATACAGTAATATATATAGACCCTATACAGTAATCTACACAGACCCTATACAGTAATATATACAGACCCTATACAGTAATATATATAGACCCTACCTATACAGTAATATATACAGATCCTATACAGTAATATTTACAGTAATATATATAGACCCTATACAGTAATATATACAGACCCTATACAGTAATATATACAGACCCTATGCAGTAATATATACAGTAATATATACAGACCCTATACAGTAATATATACAGACCCTATACAGTAATCTATATAGACCCTATACAGTAATATATACAGACCCTATGCAGTAATATATAGACCCTATACAGTAATATATACAGACCCTATACAGTAATATATACAGACCCTATACAGTAATATATATAGACCCTACCTATACAGTAATATATACAGATCCTATACAGTAATATTTACAGTAATATATACAGACCCTATACAGTAATATATACAGACCCTATACAGTAATATATATAGACCCTATACAGTAATATATATATAGACCCTATACAGTAATCTATACAGACCCTATACAGTAATATATATAGACCCTATACAGTAATATATACAGACCCTATGCAGTAATATATACAGACCCTATACAGTAATCTATACAGACCCTATACAGTAATCTATATAGACCCTATACAGTAATCTATATAGACCCTATACAGTAATATATATAGACCCTATACAGTAATATATACAGACCCTATACAGTAATATATACAGACCCTATACAGTAATATATACAGACCCTATACAGTAATATTTACAGTAATATATATAGACCCTACCTATACAGTAATATATACAGACCCCATACAGTAATATTTACAGTAATATATATAGACCCTACCTATACAGTAATATATATAGACCCTACCTATACAGTAATATATATAGACCCTACCTATACAGTAATATATACAGACCCTATACAGTAATATATACAGACCCTATACAGTAATATATATAGACCCTATATAGTCATATATATAGACCCTACCTATACAGTAATATATATAGACCCTACCTATACAGTAATATATACAGACCCTATACAGTAATATATACAGACCCTATACAGTAATATATATAGACCCTACCTATACAGTAATATATACAGACCCTATACAGTAATATTTACAGACCCTATACAGTAATATATACAAACCCTATACAGTAATATATATAGACCCTATACAGTAATATATATAGACCCTACCTATACAGTAATATATACAGATCCTATACAGTAATATTTACAGTAATATATACAGACCCTATACAGTAATATATACAGACCCTATACAGTAATATATACAGACCCTATACAGTAATATATACAGACCCTATACAGTAATATATATAGACCCTATACAGTAATATATATAGACCCTATACAGTAATATATACAGACCCTATACAGTAATATATATAAACCCTATACAGTAATATATATAGACCCTATACAGCAATATATACAGACCCTATACAGTAATATATATATAGACCCTATACAGTAATATATACAGACCCTATACAGTAATATATACAGACCCTATACAGTAATATATATAAACCCTATACAGTAATATATATAAACCCTATACAGTAATATATATAGACCCTATACAGTAATATATACAGACCCTATACAGTAATCTATATAGACCCTACAAAGTAATATATACAGACCCTATACAGTAATATATATAAACCCTATACAGTAATATATATAGACCCTATACAGTAATATATATAGACCCTATACAGTAATATATATAGACCCTATACAGTAATATATATAAACCCTATACAGTAATATATATAGACCCTATACAGTAATATATACAGACCCTATACAGTAATATATATAAACCCTATACAGTAATATATACAGACCCTATACAGTAATATATACAGACCCTATACAGTAATATATATAGACCCTATACAGTAATATATATAGACCCTATACAGTAATATATATAGACCCTATACAGTAATATATATAGACCCTATACAGTAATATATACAGACCCTATACAGTAATATATATAGACCCTATACAGTAATATATATAGACCCTATATAGACAGTAATATATACAGACCCTATACAGTAATATATATAGACCCTATACAGTAATATATATAGACCCTATACAGTAATATATATAGACCCTATACAGTAATATATATAGACCCTATACAGTAATATATATAAACCCTATACAGTAATATATATAGACCCTATACAGTAATATATATAGACCCTATACAGTAATATATATAGACCCTATACAGTAATATATATAGACCCTATACAGTAATATATATAGACCCTATACAGTAATATATATAGACCCTATACAGTAATATATATATAGACCCTATACAGTAATATATATAAACCCTATACAGTAATATATATAGACCCTATACAGTAATATATATAGACCCTATACAGTAATATATATAGACCCTATACAGTAATATATATAGACCCTATACAGTAATATATACAGACCCTATACAGTAATATATATAAACCCTATACAGTAATATATATAGACCCTATACAGTAATATATATAGACCCTATACAGTAATATATACAGACCCTATACAGTAATATATACAGACCCTATACAGTAATATATATAGACCCTATACAGTAATATATACAGACCCTATACAGTAATATATACAGACCCTATACAGTAATATATACAGACCCTACCTATACAGTAATATATATAGACCCTACCTATACAGTAATATATATAGACCCTATACAGTAATATATATAGACCCTATACAGTAATATATATAGACCCTATACAGTAATATATACAGACCCTATACAGTAATATATACAGACCCTATACAGTAATATATACAGACCCTATACAGTAATATATACAGACCCTATACAGTAATATATACAGACCCCCTATACAGTAATATATATAGACCCTACCTATACAGTAATATATATAGACCCTATACAGTAATATATATAGACCCTATACAGTAATATATATAGACCCTATACATTAATATATACAGACCCTATACAGTAATATATACAGACCCTATACAGTAATATATACAGACCCTATACAGTAATATATATAGACCCTATACAGTAATATATACAGACCCTATACAGTAATATATATAGACCCTATACAGTAATATATACAGACCCTATACAGTAATATATATAGACCCTATACAGTAATATATATAGACCCTATACAGTAATATATACAGACCCTATACAGTAATATATATAGACCCTATACAGTAATATATATAGACCCTATACAGTAATATATGCAGTAGTCCCAACCCTAGTTCTACTTCCACACACAATTGTTTTTTTTCTCTCTATATAAACCAATTTGTAATTTTATATGCCTTCAATATATTCCAGTGAATGGAATGGGTGGGGTAGAAAGTGCTGCTGGGTATTTAGACCACAGACCCATAAGAAATAACACCATATACAGATTATACAGACCCTACAGAGTAATCATCTACAGACCTTACAGAGTATTCCCAACCCCACATTTATCTCAGCACATAGAATTGTTTTTTTCTCTACAGCCCAAAATTGTGACTATACCAATCTTAACATTGTATTTTTTGATGGGGGTTTTACATGGTTTTTGAAGCATGTTTTGTAATTGTTTCCTTGCATTTGTTTGTAAATCACACAAAAAATGGACATTGATTTAACATCTTATATTTTAATGTTTTTGAATGAATTCTACACATTGCAGTGTTTTGAAATGCGGGCTTTTATTTTGAATACTAGTCAGAATAGCGTTTTTGAGAGCTGAAGACCATTATGATAGCCGTCATTTTGGCCTTAAAATATACTATTTGGTTTGTTGTTAAACACACCATCATTTGTCCTGGTCTTTAACTTGTCTCGAAGTGTCCCTTATCCCGTCTTTCACATCCTTCACTATAGAATCCCGGAGTCTTCCGGCTTTTCGCCCCATCTCCCCGGCGTTTTGAGGCAGTCCCGACGCCTCATGTCGTATCTGGCGAACTGTTTTGAACTTCAGCAGTTTGGTGGTCGCTTCTTTTCCGGCAATTTTTGCCTTCATCAAGGCATAAGCGGTGAGCTGTGCGGCCCGTCGTATCGGTCGCAACTCGGCCAGTTTTTCCACCACTTGCGCTTTGTTGAGCAGAGCGGATAGAAGACGCTTGAACACCATGTTACAGCGATCTGTTTTTGGGAACAATACAATATCCTGACTTTGTAATGTATGTACTCGGTAGGTATAGAGGGAAATGAAATGTATACCTGTAAATGCAAGCTACCTTAGCTGTCCCGTTCCGGACTCTGCATTGTTTCTTCTTCGATAGCCCATCTATATGCAATGTGAAAGGTTTTTTAGGTCCGTGTCGCCATCTTGTGTCACGGAGGTCCTGAAACATTAATGAAATAAACTCCAAAGGCTCGTTCCACTAATTCGTTGTCATAAAAAGCAAACGTTCAACTTTAATAAAAAATATTTTCCCATCTGAAGAGGTTACTTAATTTTTTTTAAAGACACAATTAAGTGCCAAATAAAGTAACAGGGTTGACGTCATCTGAAATCAGCCATAAATCCCGTGACGTGAGGGGAAATGGAGGGGCAATTGAACGCAACTCTCCAGGAAGTTTCTTCCCTATAAGGACAGCAGCCTCAGTGAAGGAACGGACATGCAAGTTCACACTGTGTACAGCAACGTACCAGTTAGTGACACAAACCAGAAGGAGATGCAAGCAGAAACAGAACAGGACTCACAACTCACACAGCTGAGGAAAGTCATACAGATCGGATGGCCTGAGGAGAGGAGAAAATGCCCTCACAGCGTCTCAGAATTCTGGAACTATCGTGATGAACTATCACAGATCAACGGAATAATTTTCAAAGGAGAGAAAAATCATTATTCCTACCAGTCTCAGAGAAGAGATTTTGACAAAGATCCATGCTGGACACATGGGCATGGAAAAGTGCAGACAGAGAGCCCGGGACATTTTGTTTTGGCCCAGAATGTGAAAACAAATAGAGGACATTGTTGGTAAATGCGCTATATGTCTTGAACGACGCCCCTCAAACACCAAAGAGCCATATGTTACCTCACTGTATCCCAGACCGACCCTGGCAGGTCGTGAACGACACCCCTCAAACACCAAAGAGCCATATGTTACCTCACTGTATCCCAGACCGACCCTGGCAGGTCATGGCAACCGATCTGTTCACCTGGAACAACGAGGACCACATCGTAACAGTGGACTACTACAGCAGATACCTCAAACTCG